>NC_029777.3:2340086-2366404 GCF_000817695.3 Arachis duranensis
TATAGAATTTTAGATTAAACAATCATTCCAAAATAAAGAGAAAGTTGTGTTGAGTGTTAATAGTTATAGCCAGCCAGGTTAGTGACAATTTTGTTGGCAAATCGACACATGGATCTATACAATTATGCCAATGCAGCTGAACTCCGGCTATAATTTCCCAACTCATCAAGCTTTGCCACATACAGCAACCACCGAAGGTGAATACGGTTCCCATTCTTGTCACTAAACATTTGAGTGGATAGTAACATTAAAATGTAAACCCGAGCATATATACGCACTATGTCCTCACTAGAATTGGCTAGGAGCACCCTGAACCTCTCATGAAATCATGTGAAGTGGATCGTCATCTGCTCTACAAGAAAAATGCTGAATATAATCAGATTTAGTGTCGGAGGTTAGCAGTGAATTTACCAGTAGATTTGGCAATAAATTTGTCGGGTATACAAGTTATCGTCGGATTTAATTTTCCGACGGTAAATTCACCAATAATAATTGGAGAAAAAACAAAAAAATTAGCGTGATCATTACCGTCGAATTTAGGAGTAAAAAATCTGACAGTAACGTAATTAAATGAAACACACCGTTTTTGTCAATGGCTGTGCATTACCAGCAGAATTTTTTAACAGTAAATCCTCTGGTAAAATTGATCCTAAATTCGAATTTGAAAATCCTTCTCTTCCATTTCTGCAACATCATCATCCTCACTTATCTACCATTTCTCTTTCTCCCTCGCTATCAGCTCCCATCGCTACCATTTGATGCTGTTTCATCGGTCACCTCCACCCTCATCCACTCTTATCATTGGTCACTATCACTTAGTCATTATCGCCGCCTCAACGTTGTCGCATCCTGCACTGCGTTCATTCAACAGCCTTAGCGCCTCCTGCTCCACATTCGTTCATCATCGTCGCAGCCTCCTCTAATCGGTCTTTCCTCATCGCCGCCACTTCCATCAAAGTCGTCAACACCACCAGTAGCGTCATTGATGCCTCCAACAACATCTTCGCCGAGGCCTCCCGCAGCTTCATCATCGCTGCCTTGTCATTCTTCATTCTGTTGTTGCCACCTCTCAATTGTCGTCACCTTATGTATTAAATCCCTTTCTCTATTTAATTTCTTTTGAATTTTTTTTCAATACGTAGAGGTTTAGGATTTGTTTAGTTGTTTGAAATTTTTTTAAAATTGTTAATCTTTTGAGTTTATATGTCTATTTGTTCAATTGTTTATGCAATTATTGTTGAATTTTTTGTTTGAGGGTTTATGGTTTGTTTATATATATATATGAATTTTTTGTTTGAGGGTTTATGGTTTGTTTAATTATATATATGTGTGTGTGCTGCTTGCCGCCTTTGTTTAATGAATTGAATAAAATGAGGATATATTTGTTGTTGTTTTTATTCTGATTGATCTATTTTATATCATGTTTAAATCTCTTATTGTTTGAGTGTTCTTGGAGTATTTAATAGGATGATGATACATTTGTTAGTGTTTGTCGGGTGATTGGGGGCTTTTCATCGCTTTAGATCTTCCCTTTTTTTTTTCAACGGAATTGATCGAATGCGAATGTCTTCTTAATTGTTTAACACTATTCAGATTTTCATACATACATGTTCTTACTGCAATTATTCTTGTTAAAGCTCCTTCTTTATTATAGATTATATTAGGTCAGTTTAGTTCGGTTAAACATATACTGTAAACTTCTCTAAGTCTATGTAACAAGCATGTATGTTATATAAATATCCTCTTTTATTATTTCTTCAAATCTCTAGTCAATTCTAATTTTATGTCTCATTATCAATTTGAAATTTTTAATTTCATCCTATGTCTTTATATTCATATAATTGATTACCACAAAAGGAATAAAGAAAAATTATTTTTTTAAATCAAATTTGGTTGATCGAGTTCTCATCATATTAGTTAACTGTTTTGTACAATTTCAAAATCAATAATCGCCTTAGTATCATAAATAATTTGGTATATTTGTTTCTTTATGTAATGTAGTAGTATTAGTATAACTTAATCTCTAATGCTCATAAGTATTGCTCTTTCGATTTCTGGTTTAATTTTGGTTTAATTTTTGTAATTGAGAGTTTGGTCCATTTCAAATTTGAGTTTCCTACTTAATTTTATTTTGTTATTTTAGAAATTATTAAATTTAAATGTTTAAAATTATATATTGAATTTTTAAACAATTATTTAAAAAAATAAAATTTAAGTTTACTGACGGATTTATTGGAAAAAAAATCTGACGGTAATAAATTCCAAAATTTCGCTAATTAAAAGTTTATATCTGGCGCTAAATCCGCTGGTAATTAGCGACAGACGAAAAAATCCACCAATAAATAGTTACCAACGTGGTTTATGCCATCGAATTTATTCTGCTGCTAAATTCGACGGTAAACAAATTATTGACAGAATTTTTTTTTGGTGAATCTGACGATATTTGTTGGCTTTCTTGTAGTGATTTGCCTGACTTTATTCGACAGCGACAACTTACGGAATAGCTCCTCAAATTAACCACTCCCACGCTGGATTTCTGTCAGGAATGAACTATTCGAAGTCAGTGAGGTACCCATTAACGACCTGCCCATCAACAAGTAATCCCAACTGATACGCCATATCTCGCAGCGTAATGGTGCACTCTCCAAACGACATATGGAATGTGTACGTCTCAGGACAGGACGCCACCTCTCAATAAATGCGATCACCATGGGTTTATCCATTCAAAATCAATAGTTAATTAGCCTAGCCAAGCAATAAAAATCAACAGATCCAACTAAGATATGATTCGATCATGTAGAATCATATTCTATTACTTTCTAGCATTATAAATATACCTAGCTGCATCAAATGAAAAATAAATAAATACGTACTAATAAGATTTTAAAAGATAAAAGACTAACACATAAATTATTTATACAAATGCCCTGATCAAATTTTCAATAACAATTGCTTACTGGGAATATTCTATCTAATCTTTCATTACCGCCAAAATTTGCACTAATGTAAGGTGATAAAAAGATAAAAGATTAACATATAGCATTTATAAAAATGTCCTAATCAGATTTGAGTAATACAAATGCTTACAGAAAAAATCTATCTAATCTTTCACTGTAGCTAAAAATTGCACTAATGTAAGGTAATAAAAAAATATAAAAGACTAACATATAACAAATTGTCGCCAATTTTTTATTCCAATGACAAGTCTTATATTTTAAAAAATGACTAACCTATTTATTGATGTTTCCATCAACGTGAGCAACGCTGTTTAATTGGTACAAAGGATTTTCTTTTTCCATGACCTCATCAGAGTATGGTGCTCGCATAATTCTTCTCAAAATCTCTAAACTACGAATCTCCCAACTCATTCAAATGAATAATCCGTCACTGACCATTACAGTTTCATAACACTATTAAGCGTAAACTGAGACCGTCAGTAGCAATTCACATTATTGATTTCTTCATAATCTGTGGCTACAAATAGCAGATTATACATGTCTTTTTGTAAGCTGCAGCTAGCAATGGTGGTTTACGGGTATTTAATAGATTGATTATAATCTGCGATAAGGTGTCACAATTTAGGATTTATGGTATAGTTGTTTACATAAAAATGTGTAAAATCCTGTAGGATATAATAGTTTACATAGACTGGGGTTAGGACTGAAATGTAAAATCTTTCAAAATGTTATAATTGTGTAAATTTACTTTTAAATTATTTTAAATGTGTGTTTTGTGACTTTTGTCCAATAATAAATATTAAAATTAATTCGATAATAATAAAGATTGAATTTCTTTTAATAAAATTAACATAATATTAATTAAGGTTGATTTTGTTAACAAACTCTATTAACTGTTAATATTGTTATCATATTATTCTTTTGATTTTGTTGAACAAGTTCAATATTTTATTATTAATGAATTAGTTTTAATTTTTATAGTCAATTTTATTAGCACTTAAATATTTCGTAATAGCAAAGAATTATTTATTGAAAAATTCATTTTCTCATAATACCATGTAAATATGTTAAATGTAAAAATAAATAATAAATCTTAAACAACTCAAATAACAACTATACTGAATTGAATTGGTTTAGAATTGTTTATGTAGTATTATTATTGATGTAACAATTAGGAGTGCACGCCAGACAGTTTAAATAGGAATATATTACCCAATAACAATAATTTATTTGAAATATAATAATTGAATTAAAAATTCAGATAAATTTATTCGAAATAGGACAAAAGAAGTCAAGAACTCTTCCTTTTTTTCAAAAAAATATTATTAACAGTTTTAGAATAATATTAGAAGGACAATATAATTTATTATTTTTGACCGTAATTAATCAATAATATTTAAAAATTTTAACTAAAAATATAATAATAAATTGCTAAACTAAAGATATTAAATTATTAAAAATAATAGTTAATATAAACTAAAAGTATTCGTCTTGAATTTTTAAGTATTCGTCTTGAATTTTTTATTAAAAGATATCTTATTCAAATATTCTCATTTTGGCATAGCATTGGAAAATTTTACGCACACTTATTTCAAAAGAAAAATCACATAGAAAGAAACATGTAAAAAACATTTTGATTGTAATAAAAAAATGTAAGTGGAAGAAATTGTTCTTATAAACATAATCTTAAATTAATATAATAGATAAAATTTTTCCCCTACTAAAGTCATATCATCATTGATAACAAAAAACGAAAAAATAATATCACATAAATAAAATATTATAAATGAGATAATAAGATGGTTATTTTAGAACAGAAATAATTCTATATATGAGAGAGTATTTTATACCGGAATGAATTATTATTTTAATTTAGTCTCTAATATTTTAAATATTTTATTTTAATTTTAAAAAATTTTAAATAAATCTAATATTATTTTTTTGTTAAATTTTGCTCTAACTATTAACAAATTTTTTTTAAATTAATGATCATTGATAAATTAATTTTACTTATATACTAAAATTAAATATTATATTAACTTTTAAATATATTAATTATTCATATTAAATTTAATTATAAAATAATATTAAACTCAATAAGGAAACTAATCTGCTTATAGATCTAGCTAGGTATTAAATAATGTTTTTTAATGAATTCAAAGTTTTAAAATTTGAAGAATTTAGTTAAAGAGGGACATAGAGTTTTTAATTAAAAGAGTTAAAACATAAATTTTTAAATAGTCTAAAATATTGAGAAAATTAAAAATTAAAATTTTTTATTTAATTTTTTATGCATTATATCTTTTAAAAATATTTTTAAAATATTTCTTAATATAATTCAAATTTTAATTACTTGCATAATTTAGTTAACATATATTTTAAAGACATATAATAAAATTATCAATCAATTCTTTTTATAAAAATAGATGTCAAATTTAATTTTTTAATATTTGTCAAAATTTTGAAAACTTTTACTAATAATGATATTAATATTTGTTTTTAAGTGTGCATTTAGTTGGTGGGTGTGTCTACCCAAAATACAGATACAGTAATACAATAATATACATTTATTGTTTAGTTAGTGAGACATAAAATTTTAAAAAATACAAAAAGATACAAAAATACACAAAGACACAAAATCTGTATATGATACTGAAGAATAAAATACAAATGTTGAGACATAGACACAATATTTTTAATATTTATTTTCTAACTATACTCTCATTTATCTTCTCCTTTCTCCCTCTCCTTTTCTCCCTTCCATTCCCAAAACACAGAGACCTCTCATATTCTCTTCTTGCCACAAAGGCCGTCGCCTCTCGTCTTGTCGTGCCACTAGTCCACCGCCGCCTCTCCTCCTCCTTTCCTTCCCCCGAATTACTGCCGCCTCTTCATTCTCTCTTGCTTTCATCTACTTTTTTATTTGCAGATTCGTATTTCTCTGCCTCTCCTTTATGTTATCATTTTCCTTCATTTATGCTTGTTTTTTTAATAATTTAATTTTTTATTTGTTTCAATTTTGGTTAAATTTTGTTAAAATAATTTTGTATTGATTTTGTTTGATTGAAATTTTTAATGATATTTGTTAGATTAAATTTGTTATTTAGTTTTAGATTATTAATGGTGATTGTTTGGTTGAGATGGTGGCTGATTGTTGATGGTGGTAGTTTTGTAGAGATAATGACTGTGTAATGGTGGCACTGGTAGTACTGTAATAGTTTACAATAAGGATAATATTGAAATGTTAACAAGACTGAGATTTGTGTGTTCTGTCTTGTACTCAAATACTAAACAAGTAAAAAAAAGTATTTACTTATTTTGGTTCCCAAAGAATTTTGAACTAGACACTTTAGTCCCCAACTAAAATTAATTATTCGATTGGTCCCTAACAGTTAACTCCGTTAGTCACTTAGGTCCTTTACTCTGTCAATTCTAACGAAGGACAAAATGGTCTCTAGCAACTCTAACGGGGGACAAAATGGTCCCTGACCCCTTTGATCAGAAATGACACTGTTCTTTCTTAATTTTCATCGTATCTCGCAAAACCCTAACAGTCTGACCCTGTAACTTCAAACTACACAATGCACACTCTGTGATTTCAATATTCACAAGAAGAAAAATTCTTAACTTGTTCTCAATCAATTCATACTCAGGAAACTAATGACTATGTCTCTCAAGTACTTGTCGTCTTCGATAAATCTCATGAATCTTGACAGCAAGTCCAATTTGTTAAGATCTGTCGTCTTCATCGTCGCCATCTCCCTCCTCCTCTGTCCTATCATCTCCATGGCCACATTGTCCACCACTCCGATTGCTTCCTTTAGCTTCTTCTCCGAACCAATGTTCAGTAATCACTTCAGTTTTTATATGAGTGGCGACAACGACATTGCTTGCTGTATTGATAGCTTGGATGCAAGGTCAAAGTTTTCTACCAGCTTGAACTCCGGGAGAGAAGGAATGAAGCACTCGGGGTCCATTCCAAATGAGAATTTGCATGTGATGTCGAAGGAGAATCTTCTCATGATACCCTAATGTCCAACAATCTATATTGCTTGCCAGAAAGTGGAGAAAGGTGTGTCCTTGGAATAGTTGTGGAACTTGTTATTGAGGATGTGGTGGACGTTGTTGGGATTGGAGGTGATACTATTATCGAGGACGTAGAGGTGGATACTTCTGGCGGGTGAAGTGCGGAGAAGGTGGGTATACCAGTCACAGAAATTTGGAAAGTATGTGGTTCATGACATGTTGAGATAGATGTGACACGTGTGGCAGTTACACCATGACTTGATTTTGGAGTTGAAGAGGAGGATGGAGAATACGAAAAAGAAGACTGTGAAGGTGAATAAGGAGAGTATGAATGTTAAGGATAATCAAGATACGATGGAAATTGGGGGAGAATGGTATTGTTTCCGAACAGAGGGAACAGAGACCATTTTGTCTTCCGTTAGAGTTGTCAGGGACCATTTTGTCCGATGAAAATTGGGGGAGAACAGCATCGTTTCCGAACAAAGAAAACAAAGATATTTTATCATCTGTTAGAGTTGTCAGGGATCATTTTATCCCCATTAGAATTGACGTAACAAAGGACCTAAGTGACTGACAGAATAAATTATTATGAACTAATCAAATAATTAATTTTAGTTGAGGACTAAAGTATTTGAAAATCAAAATGGATAAATACTTTTAAAAAATTATATTTTATTGTGTCTATATCTTTAGTATTTATGTCTTTATATTTATATTTTAAAGTATACACAAAACAAACACGTATTTGTTAATTAAATTTTTATTTATTTATTTACAAATTTATATTAGCACTATTCTTTTAAAACATTAACTACTAGTCTACTAGGTATCTTTAGAGCACTGATTAATTAAACCGATATGAAAAGTAAATAGCCAGGCGAGTTTAACGTGCTGAGACAACAAATGTGTGAGTCACATTTATGGCACAGGACTTGCGTGCGAGTTATTGTTTGTGGCCACTATTAAGCACGAGCATCGTGAACTTGGTATACAATAATATTATTACTCTCCTTTTGTTTGTATAATTAAATCGGTGACAGATAAGTAATTTGTGTTTTTAAAAAATGAAATCTGGTGTTTTGTGTTGAGCAGAATAATAGCAATAGTCCAAGAAAAAAGCATATGATAATTGTTGCCGACTAAACTCTAATTTTAAAGTATAATAACACAAAATAACTATAGTTAAAGTCTGAACCATAGTTTGACCCAACCATGGTTTAGGCATTTGCAGTTAGAAGTTAGGGAGCGTAACGCGTAGGGTTCATTCCTTTCTCTTTCTCTTCCTCTTCCTCTTCCTCTTCCCATTCCTTCTTTCTTCAATCTTCAATTCTCTCACACTGACCCTTCCTTTCACTCTGCCTTTCTTTCTTCTTCGTTCTCATTCGCACAAAACACAGACTCAATACTGGTGTTGGTTTCCTTGCACTTTCTCTTTTACTCTGAAATGTCCATGTCCATATCCGTGTTCCCATGTCACCCGGTAACCCTCTATTGTGTTCCCCTTCCACCAGCTTCTTCTTAGATTTATAATTTGGGCAGAGCTGAAACTGCTCCGAGATCTGAGAGCTGAAAACCGTATTCATGAGATGGAAGCAGAAAGAAAACCGGATTTATCTGATTGGGTGGGTGTGTAGAGGCCGGGGCTGGATCCAGGGATTTTGAGGATTAATATTAGATTTCGTTTTTAGGGATTTATCATTTTATTATTATTTTCGAAGAACAGCGAAGAACATGGAGGTGGGGATGGGGCGCGTGGTGTGGGACGACGACGATAAAGCCACGGTAGCGGCGGTTTTGGGAGCACGCGCTTTGGATTTCTTGGTGACAAACGCGGTATCCAATGAGAACCTGTTAGTGGCAGTTGGGAGCGACGAGACTCTTCAGAACAAGCTTTCCGATCTGGTGGACCGTCCCAACCTCTCGAATTTCAGTTGGAATTACGCCATTTTCTGGCAGTTATCTCAGTCCAAATCCGGCGACTGGGTTCTCGGATGGGGCGACGGTTCCTGCAGGGAGCCCAACGATGCAGAAGAAGGCGGCGGAGGTGGTGTTAGGGGAGGGATTCTGAGTCTCCGAATCGACGACGAGATGCAGCAGAGGATGAGGAAGAGGGTTTTGCAAAAGCTACACACTACGTTCGGTGGCTCCGACGAGGACAATTACGCTTTTGGCCTCGACCGCGTGACGGACACGGAGATGTTCTTTCTTGCTTCCATGTACTTCTCGTTCCCCCGCGGCCACGGTGGCCCAGGTAAGTGCTTTGCGTCCGGGAAGCACCTGTGGCTCTCGGACGCCATGAAATCCAACTCTGATTACTGCGTGCGCTCTTTCTTGGCTAAAAACGCTGGCTTTCAGACTATTATTTTGGTTCCTACCGATTTGGGAGTGTTGGAGTTGGGTTCAGTGAGGACTCTGCCGGAGAATTTTGAGCTCTTGCAGGCCATCAAATCGGTGTTTTCGTCTCAGGCTACAACCACCTACCCCATGGCTAATAGTAAGCCTCTTATGCCATTGACAGTGATGAGTGAAAAGAGGGATGAGAATAATAATGCTCTTTTTCCTGGTTTGGCAATCGGGGACCATACTCACCAGAACAATAACAAGGTTGTTGAGGGAGTGCCAAAGGTTTTTGGAAGCGCTGTGATTTCTGGTAGGTCCCATTTCAGGGAGAAGCTTGCTGTTAGGAAGATGGAGGAGAGGCCTTGGGTACCCCACCACCAACCCAATGGGAATAATAATGCCAATGCCAATGCCAATGCCAATGCCATTAACTTCCCCAATGGTCCTCCTCGCAATGGTCTTCATCACGGGTCTGCTTGGGTTGGTGGAGCAGCAGTAGGAGGGAATAGTAATAATAGTAACTGTAATAATCATACTCAAGGTGGTGTGAGGCAGGCTGCTGCTGGTGGCGCTGCTGAGATTTTCGCTCCTAGGTCGTCCGCGTGCAATGTGTCTGCCGAGTTGGCCAATGGTGGTGTGAGGCCGCAGGATTTTAGGATTAGCAGCTATCAACCCCAAAGGCAGGTGCAAATGCAGATTGATTTCTCCGGAGCCACTTCCAGACCTTCTGTGAGGCCTGTGGTTGCTGATTCGGAGCTTTCTGATGTTGAGGCCTCGT
Organism: Arachis duranensis; assembly: GCF_000817695.3. Lineage (NCBI taxonomy): Eukaryota > Viridiplantae > Streptophyta > Magnoliopsida > Fabales > Fabaceae > Arachis > Arachis duranensis. The sequence goes on from NC_029777.3 coordinate 2,350,188, forward strand.
GCAAGGAGGAGCAGCCAAGCATGGCTGACGAGAGAAGGCCCAGGAAGCGGGGAAGGAAGCCTGCTAATGGTAGGGAGGAACCCCTCAATCACGTGGAAGCTGAGAGGCAGAGGCGCGAGAAGCTCAACCAGAGGTTCTATGCGCTGCGGTCTGTGGTGCCCAATATATCCAAGATGGACAAGGCGTCATTGCTTGGTGACGCCATTGCCTACATCAATGAGCTCCAAGCGAAGCTCAAGATGATGGAATCTGAGAGGGAGAGACATGGAGGAAGCACTTCTTTTAGGGAGCCGGAGGCAATGCAAAGAGCAGCAGAAAATCACCATGGTGGTGGAAATGCTGATGTGGATATTGAAGCAGCACAGGATGAGGTGATTGTTAGGGTGAGTTGCCCTCTTGATTCTCATCCGGTTTCAAGAGTGATCCAAACATTCAAAGACGCACAAATCAATGTTATTGATTCAAAACTCGCAGCTGCAAATGACACCATATTTCACACCTTTGTAATTAAGTCCCAACAAGGATGTGAACAGCTCACAAAGGACATGTTGATTGCAGCACTCTCCCCAGAATCCAATTCTTTACAGCAATTGTCATCTGTTGGTGGGTAGCGCAGAGGATCAAGAGAGTTGCAATTAACATAGTTTATAGGCAATGATTCATAGTCTAAAGAGCTTCCTCAGAAATTTTGTTATACTGTTGGGGGATCTAAAAAGAGAAGCATTTGGAACTAGGGTAGTAGAATAATAGTTCCTATTAACTGTGTAGGACAACCAATTTATTAATGTTTGTTTATAGTATACACAGTTTATCATAAGTATCATTCCTGCAATTGTCAAATTATTTTTGGTTTTTGGTTGTCTAGTTTAATGATCATAGGGTTTATTTTTTCTGTCTTCTTTTTTCTTATATCTCATATGCCTTCTCAAATCTCAAGTTCCTATTCTTTCTTTCTTGTATTCTATCAACTTCTATGCATAAGAGGAAAGTAGTGATTAGTTATGTTTTTGTCACCTATAGAGAGAATCCTGTCTATAAAAATTCTTATATTGTAATTAAAAGTTGCAGCATTATTATTATATTATTACCTTGGTTTTAATGTTTAGGCCTTATGAAACATTGCAGTATATATAGTCTTGCTCTTTAATTTTTGCCTTGGATATGGTATTCTCATTTAATAACTATGATTATCCAACAAACACAGAAGCTAAAATGTTTTTTATTTCCTTGTGGACATGTATAATTCTTGTAATAATGCTATCAGCCACTCTTCATACTCATTTCAATAGTTCTTTATGGTTAAAAGGGAATAGCTTCATCTCATGTTGCCTTCATTTTATCCCCCTAAAAAAAACCCACAACTTGTCCATAGTTTTTCTACTTGCTTGTGAAAGGAATGAAAAAAGGAAAAAGAAAATGACGGGTGTTGCATTTTGTTTCGCTAGTCTAGAAGTCAAAATATGGCAACACTCTTGTGCACAGAACATCCTTGTTTTTATCGCATCAACTAAATAGAGGAGCCGTAAAAGGATTTTCATACTGTAGTACTAGTACCGCTACTAACATTTTTGCCTTATGTTTAGTTGTTTACTATATCTTGGGAACCATAGGAGATCATATCATCCATGCACATTACACAAACTCAGAAATTGTTTTTGAGCATAGACATTAAAATTATATAATGTTGGATATTAGAGGGTGTTCAAGAACCTCTTTCCAAACCCAAAACAAGTTAGTCAAATTCAAATTTGTCATTTTTATCTTGTGTAACTTTTGAGTCAGATTTGAATCAAATTTCAATAGACTTGGTCCATTTCAAAGTGAAATTTTACAACTAAATATATACTTTACAATGATTTGTTACGTTTATATTCTATTATATTATTTTTGTTTTAAAATAATTTATTTTAGTATGAATATTATAACATTTAAAAATTATATATAGTAATTATACATGGAGTTAATTCGATTTAACTAATGTAAGAATTAGATTCGAATTTTTAAAATAAATTTAATAAAATATTAAAATCTGGTCTAAATCTAATCAAACTCGATCTCTCGGATACACCCTCTTGAATAGAGTTTGAATTCAAAGAAATTAAACGCAAAAATATACAAACTGAAATGGCAACAAAATGTTTGAGTGGTCCTGCAGCATACGCGTCATATTCCATTCCATTTTGAATTTTTGATTTGTGAATTGTGTAAAACGTAAAACGTAAAACGTTCACGTGCCGAGGTCCTTTCAACTAATGACCTCCTGCAATGACAACAATCATGTGGTGCATGTGTTTCCTTTTAAAAGTGATTGAAGCTTGGACTTTGCAAAAGGAATATGAAACAATGTTGGGAATGAAAGGCGTGACAAGAAAACCCATGTAGTCGTTAATGGGAGGCAGGGAGCAGGTAACAATAATTTTTTACACGAGATCAATACTGAACCCTCTTTCATTTTACAATTTACAATATCCTTTCTTTTTTTCTCGAGGAAAAGAAAAATACTTTTGTTTTAAGTGATTACTTAGTGCATGAACCATCAATGTCAAATACACATTCATTAAATTCGCATTGACAGTCTTGGTGGTTATTACATGCATGAAACTGCTTTGCTCCATTGTAATTAAGTGGTGTCTATGAGTAATAATGAGTTAGGTGTGCTAACCAGCAAAATACGTACTATATATATGGGAAAATTATTGCATTTAACTTTGTTTGCGGAATTTGGTAGACGAGTTAAATTAAAAAGGAAAAGTATGGGTAGATAATGAAAATACTAAATAATGTGAATAATGGATACAATTCAATAGGTATGCAGATGATTATGTTGATTATTTTTAATTGGAAGGTTATTTTTTTTATTCGATTTACTCATGCACAGTTAACAATAGCTGGATGTTTAATTCACTAGGTGTACAGATGGTTATTCTAGTGTTAAGGTTTATGAGGTAATTTGAGGATGGAGTACTTTTTTACTTTATTTGGTCAATTCTAAAGCTTATAATTCACATTATTTACAAAAATTATTATCTATCTAACAAAACCGAATTAAAAATAAACGATAGAGTGACGTTATTTTGTGCACTTTGTCAGTCAAATCGGTGGTAAAATTGTAAATTTTATATGGAATAAATAAAAAAAATTAAATGCTATTTAAATCATAAAACTCTTCCACATAGTAAATTAATCTTTTAGATTAATGATAGGCTCTCGCGTGAACTTAAACATGTAACTTATTATTGATAAAAAAATGGAATTTTGTTTTATATAAGGCATTTTGACTGTTAATAATTTTATTACAAAAGTAATAGTTTTGACTATAAGAAGTGAAAACAAACAAGCTAAAGTTGAAGAAAGATGATATAAAGAACGTTGAAGTCGACAAGTAGTTAGTGTCTTTTCTTGAGTATCAAAGCTTGTTGCTCGACCTTTAAATTAAGTGGAGAACATGGGTGTAAGATTTGAGGAGCAAGTTGAATAAAACGTGGGACTTGAAGACCAAGGAAGATGTGGATGTCAAAACTTAGGGGTCAAGATTTTTTATGATCAAGGCAAGGTCATGATTGAGAAAAAGAAGGAAGTAAAATAGTAGACAATATGCTCAATGACAAGGCCATCGCCATGACCTATAAATAGTAGAAATTCAAAAAAAATTTGAGCCTTCTTCAAAAATACTAGATCATCATAGATAAGCCTCTACCAAAATTTTCAGTCCCAACGACGCAACGGAAGCCGATGAAGCATAAGTATATGTGAGTATTGGAAGTCCATTTTTATTTTCTTTTCTTTTATTTTCTTTTTCCATTTATTTTCATTTATTTGATTTATACATTTTATCTTTTACTTCTGTTCTTCAAGCTTGTTGCTTTCTGTCAATTGCAATTTTAAAGCTTTATCCGTTTATGTGCAATTCTTTAACATTTGCCACAATTCGAGCATGTCATATATTTTAACACGAACGCTAGATAATTCCTAGGTCGAGCCCACTCTTTTTCAGAGGAGTCGTATCTGATTTCCGATGCTTGAGATTTTGATACAAGCTTGATTCGACACCCTGTCGAGATTACCAAAAATTAAGTGAAACAAATTGGCGTGCCCAGTGGAATACTGGGTTAAGTAACGTGTTAAAATTTGTATGCAATTACACAGTAGCAAGTTAATAATGACCGATAAAGCCTCTACTTCGACAGATACATCGAATAATAATACTGGTGAAAATACAAGAGGCCTAGAGACAGAAGCTGGCCCATCAAGTTGACTGACACACCTTGTTATCATTTAGGGAGTTCCTTCGACTGTACCCAGTATGTGGCCTCCATATGGAGTATGGTCTCCATACGAATTGCCTCCAAATTAATCAACATGGGATATATAGGAGGTACAACCACAACAAGGAACAACACTTTGTATAATCCTATACCTTATATAAGATATTCTCTAATAGGTATGTCAGTCAATCGTAACCCTAGTATGACAAATTATAATGCTTATCAATATTTGATGAATAATCCTCCATATTTAGGGTGAATACTTATGTCCTTGCAACCTAATATAGCAGTGCCAAATGTTGTTTCGACACAAGGTATAGGGGCAACCCCAATATGGTTTCCAGTTGATGGAGGACATGCCTCCATATTTTAAGAGATGTCGAGACAAGTTTCTGTCAGAACAACGTCTCCTAACACGGTCAAATCTTTGGCTGTGTTTATACAATAAATTGAGGATAGCCATCAAAATTTGGTCAATATGCTTATACAGCGATGGCTATAGTTTTAAATCCTATGATGAAAAATAATAATGAAAGGATAGAGCAGATAGCTCGATGTGTCGATGATATTACAAGAGCAGTCAATCAACTGTTTATACCACCGATAGGTAGAATGTAGGGTAATAATCCTCCCCTAATGTTAAATAGAGGAGATGGTCCAAATAAGATTTTGAATGAGGCTAGAGCAAACAATACTTCAAGCTTATGGTTAGATAACCTAAGCTGTCGAACAAATTTTAAATCGAGCAGGGTTAAATATCGTGGTGACAAAACAACCCTATTTCATATCTCCTTTCCAGATCATGTCTTTCAAGACGAACTTCCCACGGGATTCAAAATTCTCACATCCCTCATTAAGTTTGTAGGTGAAAGCGAAGAGTCGACGGTCGCGCATATAACTCACTATACAGTCAAAATCGGTGAGTTAGTTAGTAATGAATATTTGAAAATGAGATATTTTTCCTCTTTTTTGACAAAGAATGCATATACATGATTTTTAAATTTGCAACCTAACTCAATCCATAGCTGGGTTCAGTTAGAAAGAAGTTTTCATGATCAATTCTTTAGAGGTGAGATGAAAGTAACTTTGTCTCATTTATTCACAGTGAGAAGGAAAAAATTTGAGTTGAATGATGACTGTTTGATTCGATTCAAGAATATGAGAAACAAGTGTTTCACTCCTATTACTGAACTTGAAGTAGTCAAAATGGCCATCAATGGTCTCTACTTCAATATTCAAAAGATGTTGATGAACCAGCAATTTCTCGACTTAGCTCAGTTAGCTGATAAAGTTCAACAAATTAAAAAGGTAAATAAAAAAAAGAAGAACTTGAGTCGAGTAAAAGAAAACCTTTCTTTAAAAAAAGGTAAATTATGTCGACTGTATTAGTGAAGAAGAGTCGAACAATGAGTCTGTCTTTACTGCAGAATTAAAAGATGGACCCCATATGTGTATCGATATCTTAATCTAGCAAAAGACAAAACTCCTTTGATAGGAGGAAGAAGCTACTCTTTCGACTTGATAAAAGCTGAACAAATTTTTGACATGTTATTGAAAGGTAAACAGCTTGTACTCCTTGAAGGGAAACGAATGCCATCTGTTTCTGAAATTAGAAATAAAGAGTTTTGTGAATTTTATCAAGCCTCTGGACATTATGCTGATAATTGTGTCCATTTCAGGGACCTGGTATAGAAGGCAATTGATGATGGTCGACTAAAGTTCTCAGAAAAATCTGAGATGAAAGTGGATTCTAATCATTTCCAGGTCACGTCAAACTTTGCAAAAATAGAGGAATTTGACTTTCTCGATTAACATGGCCTCTGTCGAGCCTGCCGGGAAAAATGGTCAGTTCGAACTCGACATGTTCGAAACAAAAAGGCCCATCTATCCAAATGCAGGAGAGGACCTATTGGATTTTTTGCTAAGGCAAAGAGAAGATGAAGAAAATATTGCTATTTATGCATCGATGCAGTGCTTTGTCCGAAACCTCAGCTAATAAGGTTTTTTACTCATACAGAAAGAGTCAAGAATGTGTTTCTCAAGAGAAGTTGAGGCAAGGTTGACTGAAACAAGGAAGTAAGGGTCAATACCTTGTAAATGTCCCTGTTAAGCAGCAGATGCGTACGGCTGTCATAGTCAATAAGAACCCCGTAGAGTGTTGAGTTGAACAATAAATGGGTCCAGTACAATGCTTTAAACTACTCAAGAAACTAAAACTTTAACGTTTCTAGAGGAGGTTTTGAAAATTGGGCTGGATACTAGAAAAGAGGCACTCTCAACGAAGGGGAAGCAGAAGAGATGGTGGTTGGGCCAAGTCTCGACGCAACCTTTCGGACAGAACTCCCTTCATTACAATAGCTATAGCTCAAGTACAAGGGACTTATGTCGACATATAAGGTCCATATCCCGAGTTGGGTAAAGATAGTAGATCACCCAATAAGGAAGAACAAACGGAGGATAAAATGTAAGACCAAAAAATTTCGAAAAATCTTATTACGAGTTAATTTCAATTTATTCATTAAAAATTTTATTTTCATAAACTATTTTATTAAAAGTAATTAAATTAAGTTCTAATAATTAAAATAAAAATTTTACTTAATTTTTTAGTTATTGGATAATTTTCTATATTTAAACTATAAAGTTTAGTAGTTATAAAAGCATAAGAATTTTATATGACTTAGTTTAAATAATTGAGATTTTAGAATTTAATATTTTAATTTTTATAAGCAAAGAAAATTAATTATATTATTTCTAATTTTGAATTAGAATACTTGATTAAATGTCAATTAACAAATTAATAATTAAATAATATTTTTAAAATAATTTTAAGGATTAAATTAAATTTTAAATTAATACAACATATCCTAATTTGATTAAAACTACTAAAGGGAAATATTTCCAAATTAAATCCAAACCCTAACATTAACCAAATTAAACCCTACCCCCTAACCTAACCATAACCACCATTCAACCCCCCAAAACCCTCAACCATTCATCGAAAAGAAAGAAAGAAAGAAAGAAAGGCAGGAAGAAAGAAAAGGGGAACGAACGAAAAAGAGAGGGAGATTCGAGAGAGCAAGGGGGAACGGAGAAGAAGGAGAGGGAAGAAAGGAAGGAGCTGGCCGGTGTTGTTGGGTCCGCCGCCACCATCGCGCACCGCTGTCGCTGTGGAACGACCACCGTCGAGCCCAAGTCCAGAGGAGAGAGAGAGAGAAAGAGGCCGTCGCGAAGGTCAGAACTGAGACGAGAGAGCGAGCCGTGAAGGAGGATGGAACCGCGTGTCGCTGCTGTGCCCAGTCGCCATCTGTGAAGCCATCGCCGTCGTCGAAGCTCTGGGTCGCCATGAGCTTCGCGCAGAGCTCCCATGGGTGTTGCTGTTAAACTTTCATGTGAGAGAAAGGGAGTCAGTGGGTGAGAGACGAAGGTGTTTCGCCGCTATTTGTCGCTGCTCAGCCACTGCTGTGCCTTGTCATCGTCGTCAAAGGCACCACTATCGTCTATTGAGGGCGTTCATGTCACTGCCAGAACTCTTGCCGGTGCCGCCGCTCTTCTAGTGAGCTTTACCACATTTCAGATTTCTCTATGTTCGCTTAAGTTATTCCGTTGCTGTTGTGAGGGTCATCGTTAAAGTGTTTATATTGAATAAAGTTATTACCTTGACTTACTCTGCTGCCTCTATCATTGAAGGTAGCTGCTGGAGCTGCCGCTGGTTCTGTTCGAAAGAATAAAAGCTGCTGCGACGTCGTCCCACTTCATTTCTTGTGGTGAGACTAATTGGTTTCATTCCTATTTACCACAATACTCTATTAACAATTATATTCTAATTTCATTTAATATCCATTTCGCGTTAATCCCAATTTACGTCCGATAATTCGTCGTTGCTGTGAACCTTGATTGTCATTGTTGATATGGCTTGAGAATCAACCAGTTTGGTGCTGTGAGTTAAGAATAGAAAGGGGACTCTTAACACGTTAACCTTTACGGGGGTTCGACTTTGAGGTAGGATTTTTCTTAAAATTTATTTATATTACAGAGATTTTGTGAATAGATATTGATGTAAAAAATATATTTCTGTGATTATGTTTGTCTTACAGATGTGGTTGTTTGCTGAACTGAATTACTGATTGCTTGAGTGGTGTGCGATTGTTGATCAGAAATTGGTTTGTAAAGTTATATAGTTGGTTATTATGAAAAGTGGATTTTTCTTGGTTTTAGAGTTAATTTGATAATTTAAATGAATTGACTTTAGAAATGATTTGAGATATGGAATTGAATTGATTTTTGGAAGCAGTTTGATTTTGAATTAGTTTGATTTTGTAAATGATGTAATATTAGAGCTGGTTTGTAGAGCTCCTCCCATCAACCTAGGAGGTTTAGAAACTCATACTGATAGAAAATACAATGTGGAACTCGAAAATATGGCATAAAATTCTGAACAAGGGTGATCTTTGTCCTTTAAATACTAAACCAATGATTAAGGATTACATAAAAATAGTAAAATAGTCTTTTAGTGCGAAAATCCACTTCCAGAGCCCACTTGGTGAGTGTTTGGGTTGAGCTTAATTGAGATCCACGTGCTAGGAGGCTCCTTGGGCGTTGAAAGCCTGCTTGGGGGTCCTTTGTGGGTGTTGGACGCTGGTCTCCTCCTTGTGGGCGCTGGACGCCATAATAGGGCAGGAGGCTGGCGTTGAACGCCAATTTTGGGCCTTTAATTATAAGCAAAGTATAAACTATTATACATTTATGGAAAGCTCTGGATGTTAGCTTTTCATTTCCATTAAGAACGCTCCATTTGGACTTTTGTAGCTCCAGAAAAGCTCTTTCGAGTGCAAGGAGGTCAAATCCTGACAGCATCTGCAATATTTTCACCATCTTTGAATTAGACTTTTGCTTCAACTCCTCAATTTCAGCCAGAAAATATCTGAAATTGCATAAAAATACACAAACTAAAAGTAGAATAAAAAAATGTGAATTTTGCACTAAAACCTATGAAAACTTAGTAAAACTTAAATAAAACATGCTAAAAATCATATGAAAATGATGGCAAAAAGGTATAAAATATCCGCTCATCAAAGACCCTTACAAATGTAGGTAATTCGAACATCACTAGCAAATCCCAAATCAATTTCCTCTAGAGGATCTTGGGACTCAAAGCCTTTTGCAAAGTCACCATCTTTTACTGAATGTTTCTCAAAACCCAAAGGTTCCAAATCATAGATGCATTCAAAAGAGAAATCAACAAATTCATTAAGAATGAAACGAACTTGATCATTTGTTGTATTAAAAATAGCTTCATTTTCAATACAATGAAATTCTGCTATTTCATCAGCATTTTGACTGATAACATCATTCATTTTACAAGAAGAAAAAGAACTTAAACCATGACTAAATTCGATTGAAGAATCGAATTTTCACTATGAACAGAAGAAGAAATTACATTCCGAAATGATTCAACTTTATCAGAAGAATCATTTTTATTTTCTACTGAAAGGAAATTACTTATATATTTATTTAAAGTTACTAGGTAATCCGAGACATCTTGTGCATGATCCATCGAGCAACGTCTCAAATCCCTTCTAAGAGGAACAGTCCCAACCAGTTGGGAGTACAGTAAGATGTGGATGACGCAATTTCACCGTCAAACCTTCTAAAGACAAATAGTAGCCCTCACAGTTTAAAGAATTTAACACCCTGTCAACATTTAAAGGCTTCAGTTTTGGACTATATACTCTGAAATCAACATGTAGCTGTTCGACACACAGATTCGAATTAGCCTTAACAATTTTAGATTTTCCATTTTCTATCCAAAGGAGAACACTCTGATGCAAAATAGATGGTACAACTCCAACCCCATGAATCTAGTCCCGGCCTAATAAGTAATAAGGCATTATAACTTGCTTTCAAAGGCACTACCACGAAAACAGTATTTCGATCAGAAGATCCCACTCGCACCCCCTAAAGTAACCAAACCTTTAGCAGTAGTAAAAGTACCACTAAAGTCTGTTACAGAAATATAGGTGGGAACCAAATCATCAGAATGCTTGCCAACCTTCATCAGCATCCTCTCCAGCAAAAGGCTTATTGCTGCTCTGCCATCGACTAAAACTTTGTTTACCTTAATCCCACTCATGGTTGCAGTAATATGAAGTGGGCGGAGATGAGATTTTTGTTTTTCAAAAGGCCTCAGAAAATACCCTTGTTCATCTTCATATCGGATGAATGAAAAGACCTCTTCATCGTCCACATCATATTCCTCTTCAGGGTCACGTTCATACTCACCTGAATATTCAGTTGGGATAATTGAAATAGTCCCAACTATTTCATCATCCCCTTCTTCAAAATACCCTTCTTCTAAATTAACATCCTTGTCTTTATCAACACCTGAAGTGCTAACTACTGCTTTGCTTTTATCCAACTTCGCAGCAGAAGGAATACCCTTTGGACAAGTTTCTCCATCAGACGGAAAAATAATTCGAGAATGCACTGAAGGCGATGCCCCTTTGCCTCTATCATTTTTAGCCTTCTTTTTTTGCTAGTAATTCCTTCTTCCTCTACCCCTTGGGTATCCTGTAGCTCGGCCACGGTAATAGGGATATTGGCCTCGAAGAGGTCTTCGATGTCCCCACTGTGGGTTTCGCCTGTATTGAGCATCTTGATTCTGCAATTCTTGACAATTCCGAATCCATTGAACTCCTAGAGCTTAAGAGCGGCTTATTGGTGCGATTGTATTGTGTTGAGGAGCTTTAGAGCTTTGTCCTTCCACTCGTCAAATTGGTTGCTTCTGACGAGTCTGCTCCTCTCTATGAGCCATTTTTTTCATCCTTTCTTTTTCAAAGATCGTTGCATCCTCAGCGTCAAACACAGCATTACATCGAGGACACAGAGATATGTCCCGATCTTTGAGCTTTTGTTGCACCAAGAAATCCAATAAATCATCCTCCACACGAGGGTATACAAATTGGACTTCCGATTTAAAATCACGCAAAGCTGCATCAAAATCGTAAGACATTCCAACCATATTCAGACCGAAACATGGCTCAGCGAAAATGGCTTCAGCATTAAAAGGATCAAAGTCAACCTTCATCTCCTTTTTTCCATCATCAAACTTCAAACGCCCTCCCATAATAACCTCCTGTATAAGGTCCCTGAAATGAACACAGTTGTTAGTCGAATGACTAGTTGCTTGGTGAAGCTTACAATAAGGTTTGCTTTTCAAATCTTTCACTGAAAGTAAAGTTCTGCCCTCAGGAAAAATTAACTGTTTATCTTTAAGCAACACATAAAAAAATCAGATCAGATTTTGAAATATTAAAACCATATCTTTTTCCACTTTTCAGTTTTGAATCTTTCGACTTTTTTTTACCAGGGAGCTTTTTAAGCAAAGAACAAACATAAGTAGGACCCTTCTTAAGTTCGGCCAAATCAACCTCTGCTTCTAAATCAGATTCCTCTTCTGAGGATTCCATGATCACATAAGCAACTTTTTTTTTATTCTCATATTTCTCTTTTTCCTTCTTCAAGAGTTCAAACTGACAATTCCTTTCAATCAAATGGTCTAAATCAGGAATATGCACATTAAGCATATAAAATCCTAACCCCATAATTGCTATTTTCACCACTTCACTCTCAGAAAATGACACATAACATATACTCCTAACATTTTTGAAACGTATCATATAGTCATCAATTGTTTCACCATCTTCTCGATTCAAAGCTACTAGATCAGTAACTGCTAGTTCAATTTTCCTCGATAAAATTGGGCATGAAAAGTAGTTTTTAACTGAGTCCAAGTTGTTATCGAATTTGGTCTAAGATTCGAAAACTAAGTAAATGCATTCTTCGTTAACGAATAGGAGGAACAAAACCACCCACTGGTGGAGTATAACCAGGAGGAAGGCCATAAGGAGGCAAACTAGTAGTTAGTGGAGGCTATATTGGTGGTAAATTATCACGTGGACGAATATTGCGTCCATTATTTCCAGTCTGAACACTAGTAACTACTATGCTTTCACTTACAATCATGCCTTCTGATCACGAAGTAACGTTCGAAGGATGTGTAATTGCTGGTATACTGTCATTGGTGGACGAACCACCATTCACATTCGACATTTCATCTGCCATGTGAATAATTCTTCCACTTTTTAATCGTATACACTAAATGACACCAAAATCATTTGACACACTTCAATTTCAAACTTTCCCACAAGGCGTGCCAATTTGTTTTGTCAATTTTTAGCAAATCGATGGTGGTTCAATTTTAATAGTCTGGTTGCGAAACCTACTCCTCTTTTGCAGGTACCAGTTTTTCTATAAGTGCATCAAAGTTTCTCGAATTAGACGAGCATTTAGAAAAGTGAAAGGTTCAAAAGGTGTAAAATAAGATTTTTGAAAGATAAACTGACTGAAATCGAAAATAAAAAGTTCTCAATGAATTTAAATAAAGCGATAAAAATGCCTTCGATTGAATCAAAGGACTTTTGACATGAAGATTAAAGATACTGGAACATAAATTGAGCAAAGAAATTAAACATTACTTGAAAGGTAAATTTAACAAGAAAAATAAACTTTGCTGAAATTGTAAATTGAAAAGATAAAGATATGGAAGGAACCTGTAGAAATCGAACTCAAATGCAGACTCAGAAATTCGCTAGGATATGAGTGTGCTGGAGTGTATTTTTGAAGAAAAGTTCCAATCTCGATTTCCTAAGACTTTCTAATATTTATAACCCATTTTCATAACCGCTCATTAAGGACACGATGCCCCTTTTGTGCGAAATTTTTGGCAACCGTTTTTGCTCTTTTGCCCAAAAGCGTTACTAACAAACCCTTAATTCAAAGAAGGTCTTAGATCTTCTTCATTCGAGTAACTGCTCGATTCTTCATTCGAGTAACTGCTAGATTTATCGTTTTCATCAAATCCATGCTAAATAATTTTCACTTAATGCTTGCACGTGTATCTCGTTTAGTCTCTACTTTCATTTTAAATTTTACCAACATTTCGAATTGACTTAATTTTTGAAAGTAATTATTTTAACTAACAACATATTTTAATATTTTATCGACTGTTTTATTATATTTAATTCCATTTTTCGTATGTTCGGCATTTAGCTAAAACAATTAAAACTTCTTATACTAGTCTTTGGCGTTAAATTAAAATTTTAGGAACGAATCGTAACAACTAGCTAATTACGTTGAACAAGGTCACTTTTATGGGGGTCCTTTATTCTACTTTGGATTGGGTGGGAGAAAATCCGAATTTCAGATGTTTCAAAAGGATCCTCCGTATTTGGCCTTTGGAGGTAGTGAAAGGATCCATTCCAATTACTAACAATGGTAATGTGGGGTTCCTTTGTCTTATAAACACACAATTTCCAAACATATCATGTGTTATGTGGGGTTCACTGGTCATTGTTGAATAATGTACTTTTTTTTGGTTGTGCACTAATGGGTGCATGCATATATCCACGTCGATATTAAGGCCGAAAAGTAAGTTGTGGGATCCATTAGAGAAAAATATCATATAAGAACAATTGAATTCCACACATAAGGCAGGATTGACATGGTTGACTGGATAAGGTACCAAGAAAGAAAGCCCATAATAGGAGAATTACATTTATAATTGGCATGGTGAAGTGAATGCATGGGCATGGATTGGCATGCGCACCACTCCCATTGGTTTAGATACTAGAGACCACTCCAGATAATAAGATTAGATTAGAGAGCTCAAATGGGCCACACATACATAACATAACATATTATCATGGGTTAAATAAGGAATAAACTCGCATGTGTTTCTCGTTTTTAAGGGCTAAATAAATTCTCCCAACATATAGTGGTGCATACTGCATACTCTGTTGCTTACCACTTCCTTCACTAATTAGTTATTTCGTTTTCCTTATCCTTGTTTTTTCTTTATTTTTAAGTCAGATGTGTAATAAGACAATCATCATTTCGTGCTTCTAGTAATTAGCAACAGTTCTAGTCATGAACTTTATTATGTACTAAGAAATGAAATGAAATGAAATACGTTAAATTTTATGATTATTTTATTTCTTTCCATTGCTTGATTTTTTTAAAAGTAATTTAATTATTTAAGCATCCAATAACATCGCATATTAATTTTGTAAGTCGAGATAGAGTGGGTGAATTTCATTAGAATGGTGCAATTTGGAGAACTACATATTTATGATGATCTGGGGAAATTATTTCTTGTTCTGACGTGTGGTTATAGCCTGCACAACAAAATTGATGGCACAAATTTTTTTGAATATGTTGTGTGGTGTAGAGAATATCTTAATTTTTTTAATAATTGAAAGAGTAAAATATAATTTTTTGTTATTAATTTTATAAGTGAGATTAAGAATAAATATAAAAAAGAGTAATAAAAAATAAGAAATTATATTTTATACTTTCAATTTTTTTTAATAATCGAGAGAATCCATTACACATGATTACTTTTTAAAATCGAATAGAGAAATTTTTATCACTACAAAAAACATCAGCTCTTTATTATCGAATTCCATCCGATACAACATTTTTGACGGAAATACATGACCGTTGGATTAATCAATGGTAAATACTAAATAGCACTAAAGATGACATGTTGATAAAGGGGAATGTTAAGTAAATAATGACTATTTTGAATAATATAAATAATTATCAATCAAGTAAAAATATACTCTACCTTAATTTAATGCTATTAATTAAATTTACTCTTTTAACTCTATTAATTCATATTATTCACACATTGTTCAAAAATATTATTTATTACCTATACTTTTTTATTAATAAAATATTATCGTCGAATTTTTTACTGTAAATATGACAACAATTAATGTACTATTTAAAAAAATTAATTAATTACCATAAAAATTATTTTATTATAAATCTGAGGATAAAATATGTGACCAATTTTAAAATTATTTTTGATTAAATATTTTAAATATCCATTATCTTGTTATCAAAATTTATATTTTATTCATCATTAAACATATTGGAAAATAAATAATATTTTCATTAGAACAATAAATTAAAATATCAATAATACAAATAAAATATACAAAATCTATAAAATATTAAATTACAAATACAGAGTACTAAATGAAAGAAAAGAAAAATCTTAAGAGTTATCGTAATTATCTGCATAGAAATGGATTCTCTCATTTTTTTAACACTTGAAAAAATGCAGTGTGATCTCTCACACTTAATTTTATAAGTGGGATCAAAATTAAATATGAGAGAAAGAACAATAAAAAATAAAAAATTACAATTAACACCATCTAATTTTTTTTTTATTGAAGAGGATCCACTCCTATCTGCATGGTCCTCTTAGTCGTCCCTTTTATTAACTGGGCTGGTTGGATGAAGTTGTGGATCTGTTCACACAATTCAGTGACTATTTATTAAAAAAAAATAGAGGTACACTAGTGGCTAATGCGGAGGATCCTTTAAAGGGCTTTAGCTATGTGGGGATAATAATGATATTAAACGTTTGAAATTGAATGTGTCACTCCATCCATGAGTTTTTCGGATTCCTGCACATGTCATTAAAAACCCTTTCAGATATTTGTTAAAGAGAAGCAGAGACTTAAGTGGTCGAGCTTTTCACAACACTGCTCAATAAAAGAAACAAATTTAGAATATAATTTTGTCATGTATAATTCTTTCTTTGCCATAAATAATTTATTTTGGAATTCAGTTTAAAGTCTTTTTCTTTTGGTCAATAACCATCACTCCTCATTACACTACTTTTTTTTTTTGGTCTGAGATCAGTGCTACCAATTTTGGCAAAACATTAATGGGTTTTGTTTTGGTAATCAGTCCAATTATCTTCTGGGCTATTTTAAAACTCATATGTCCGATTTCTACTTTTTTACTAAAGGCCCAAAATAGCTGGTTTTTATTGGAAATATCGAAAGAGCATGACGGTGGGTTTCAAACTTTGTAATCATC
>NC_029777.3:2366762-2370461 GCF_000817695.3 Arachis duranensis
TTTATCACATTATTTTAGAAGGTATTATATTAATGAAGCTTTTAATGCATATTAATAAAATTATTAAGTAATTAATGTATTATTTTTGTAAAACTACAAATAAATATTTATTATATTATAACAAATATTAAAGAGTATAATAAAATAATTACTTATTAATATTTTTTTATCAAACTCGTTAATACTTTTATTATACTTTCAACATATACAATATTTTATTCTTCTATTTTATACCATATTTTTATTATACTATAAAAATTATTAATAAGCACAATAAAATATATTAGTAAGTACTATAAAAAATATTATTGAGTAATTATTTGTAAATAATATTGATTATAAAAATTATAAAATTTAAATCCAAAAAAATTATTTTTAAAAGATACATCTTGAAATGAATATTAATTTCAGTTGATGGGTGTTTGACAATATTTTTCAAAAGGGAAAATAAAAAAGTATTATTCTACGTTCTAAAATAAAATTTATTTTTATTTTAAATTTTTCAGATAAATATGTTTTTGTGACTAAATCTGGACCGATCATATTAGTTTGTATTGATTTGAATAGCGAATTAGAATTAGATTTCTAAAAAACAAAAAAAAAAGAAAAAATTTGCAACGAAGAAAAATAAGAATAAACCAATCCTGTTACATCTTAATTTTATGGATTAAACATTAGAAGCAACAACTCTAGTTAGGAATCGATAATGTAACACTTATGCTTCTTGATTTGTGACTACTTACTTAAAATTATTTTTGAATTTAGTTTTAACTATAAAAATCTAAAATTACATTCAACTAATAATCTAAAATAAACATCTCCAATAAAATCTTTAAAAAAATTATGCAGTACCTCAATGCACCTAAATTTATTTTTAATATCTCTTTTTTTTTGAAGTATCTTTCAACAAATTAATTTAAAATAACACTTTAAAAAATATTAATTATGTTCCTTATATATATCCTAATTAAATGGTATGTTATAATATAGTTAATTTTTAAAATCATGATGCTATAGATGAAAAAAAGTAATATATAAGACAAATTTTATGAGATAAATTATAATATCAAATAAATAAAAATTATTAATTAATTAGAATTTATAAACAAATTTAATAATTTTAATAACTTATATACCAATAGAACATGTTAAATTTCTAATAATAAGTCATAAAAAAACTCACTAATATCATAATTGTCATTTTATTAAAAATATATTTTAGAAGTTATAATTAATATATTTGTAGTTTCACAAGAAAAAACATTAATTATTTAATGATCCTATCACTGTACATTAAAAGTTACATTAATAAAATATTCCCTCAAATATTGCACCAAAGTATATTATAATATTAACAAGTGTAATTATCCGTGTCATGTACGTGATAAGATTGAAATTATAATTTTAAATTATTTTTTAAAATTAATTTAAATTATAATAATTTGATTAATAAAAAAATAATATGTTATGCATTATTTTTTTAAATTTAGTATTAATTGGATTAACTCTGAAATAGTTATTAATCGATTTCTCTAAAATAGTTATTAATCGATTTTAATAATTTATTTTCTTCAATAAATCAGACATATATACTGAATGTGATCATAAATAATATAGTAATAGTTAAATCTACCCACAAACATATTGGCTATTATCACACTCTAAAACAAATTAAATATAAAGGCTATTAGCACGCACTTATAAATCTATAAAATCGCACTGTCTTTAATTCGTGCAAGGGTTTATTTATCAAATAAAATGGACCTAGCATTATTTGAAAGAATCATGGAAAATAATCAACTCACCTTATCATCCATAAGAACCATTTCTATGTAAGTCGTGTTGTTCTTGTCAAATTTGGATGAGACTTTTCATAATCTTATAATTCTTGCCTTTATTTTTCAAATTTTTTCATTACATAATCTATCATAGGTAATATTGTTGATAGAATCGTAGTTAATATTCTTTAGGCATGAAAAATAATAAACAGAAGAAATTCTATGTTTGAGGTACGAATTTTCTAGATGATAAATAATTGTAACAATACACTATTAATCCTTATATATATTCATTATATATATACACACACTAATTATACACAGTAATAGTTAACAAATATTTTCAATGGAGATACTTACTCAATATATATGTTATCGACATTAATTATATGCCAATATTTTTAGGAAAGAGCTAAAAGAGGAGATATATAAATATATATAATATTATTGCTATATAGGAAGCATACATAAATTGCTACAATTTTTATTATGTTATACAATTTAAAATTATACTATCATGTTATTATTAATCCTAGATACTTTCTATAATTATATCAAATTTAATTATGAATCTAAATAAATAAAATAGATAACATTCAATATTATTTTTTTCTTTTTTACATTCAATATTACTGTAAATATAAAAAGTAAAATAAGTAATGAAAAAATATGAGTACAAAATAAAACATATTAATTAAAATTCAATTTGTTATCTAATTAATCTTGTATCCATACGATATAATTTTACAAAAATGTTATGAATCACAACCTTTTTTATTCTACAAAAAAGAAAACCACTATATGTAGCCTTTAATAGTACAAAAAATAATTATAAAAATTAATTATTGATATTGATATTAATCATAATTGATTATTCATACTCTAATTTTTTAAAATATATTTTACCTTTTTAAAATATAATGCATGTACCGTGTAGACTTTATTATTATTATTATTATTATTATATTATTGTTATCCACTAATTGATATCAAATTAAATAGGTCACTATTATTGTGTGCATCAATTATCTCCTAATAAAATTATTGCATATGAATGAGAATTAGAACTATATCAATTGATATAATTAGAATGATTAAAAATATCGATGATTTATAAGTAGTTTAATAACGCATTAAATATTAATTTGATATAATTATAATGAAGATATTTTCTTAAATTAATATAATCATGCATTATTCATGAGCTAATTGTAATATAATTAAAATAAATTTATTTGAAAAAAATCATGTGTAATCTTCATAAATTACAGTATTTTCTTTATTTATGTATACGTATGTATTAATTTTGTTAAATAATTCTAAATATTTCCTTATTTATGCATACATATATATTAATTATACATAAAAATATTTAAAATCACATATATTATTTTTTTTGTTATAATTATTTTCTTTTATTCCACAATGCGTGCAATAAGCTTTTATGTTTGATATCGATATACAGTCTCCAATCTCAGCCCCATTCATACGCAAACTATATACAATTTTTTTAATAGAGTAATTTTAATTTTTAACAGAGATACTTGCTATAATTAGGTAAAAATTATGCCATTATATTTTATTAATCTTTATGATTAATTTTATAATTATATCAAATTTAATTATAACTGTAAATAAATAAAATAGGAAACAATCAAAACTAATTTTTTTATAGTCAAAATTTACGGTAAATATAAAAAATAAAATCACTAATGATTAAAAATTTGAGTAGAAAATAAAAATTCATAAACTAAATTCAATTTATTAACTAATTAATTTTATGTCCATATAATAATAATAATAATATTATTATTATTATTATTATATATTGATTAAAACTGTGAATACATACTAATAAAATTATTACATACGAATGAGAATTAGAACTATATCAATTATATCAATTATATAAATTCGAAAT
>NC_029777.3:2370608-2378856 GCF_000817695.3 Arachis duranensis
ATATTAGTATAATATAAAAAATAGATTTAAATAATATATTAAATATTAATTTGATATAATTATAATAAAAATATTTTCCTAAAATAATATAATCATACATTATTTATGAGCTAATTATAATACAATTAAAGATATTATTATATCATAATGTCTACTTACTATATTAATATAATATCAAAAGATACATGTTTTATTATTTTTTATAGATAAAATCGGTTTTCATTGGCAACTAAATTGTGTTTAGGTCAACAAAAACTATATGTTTAGGTCGAAATTTTTTGTCAAATATAATGAAAATACAAATAAAGAAATAAAGGATAAAAATAAACTTAAATAATATATATGGCACCACTTCATTTTATTAATTATTAAATTATTTAAAAATAGTACATCCACGAAAAATACTCATAATATATAAATTAAGGCAATAATTTAAAATTTTCTAATTATAATTTAATCAAATACTAATATTAAAACCAAATTACTTAAACAATATTGAATCTATTCTAGTTCTTAGTCACGTATAATATAGAGTCATTCTCGTAACGATAACCTACTGAAATAACATCGTAAATATCAACATTTAGAATTCGTGCAAATTCAAACTATCCTCTTGTTAAATAAGCTTCATCATCCGCTATCATGCAATGCGGCAAGGTATAGAATTGCCACATCGAGAAACCAAACTAACCCTTATTCCTCTCAATGGCATTGCATGCATGCAAAAGAAAGTCGGTAGTTTCTGAAAAAAATCACAATATGTTATAAAATTATTCTAATAATGAAGAACTTAAAATAAGATAATTTAAATATATTACCAATCGTTGAAATTGCATATCCGAGTTTGTCACGAATTTAGAAAAACTGAACTTAAACTGAGAGAATTCAATCTCATTATGTGCTCCACTTTGAAGATTTTTGGGTAGACGTAAAAAGCATGGAGGGGATGGAACTTGAACTTGCCCTATAAAATTCCGTGGATGCAATTCCTCAATAAAAAATTGAGCTCCTCCCAAGAAAGCTAACTTTAACCACATTTCATTAGGTTGGTCATAATAGGTAAGTAGATCCAACCATCCTTCGGTAAAGTAGAGATTATTACCCCTTCTTTGAACGTTTACATCTATGTAGTTGGAATCTGAATCAGTGAAGACAACTCGATGAGGTATTTTATGGATATGATGCATTGTAAACGATTGTGGTAAAAGACAATCGAACTGGAACATTAGACGATAAGAATAACTTAGAGTAATAACAATTAATAAATTATTAAAAGAATAATATAATATAATGAGTATATGAAAAATATTATAAAAAATTATAAATTGTACCTTAAAATGATAAACTTCAATAAAAAACGAAGAATACATTCTTATTCTATGAAGTAGTAAAAAAAATACTAAATATAAAATTATGAGCTGACTCTCAAATTTAGATTCATGTACCACAGAAAAACATTATTTATAGACCTTAGTAAAACAAAAATAAATATGTAAATTACTTATTATTAAGACAATTTTTTATTATGTGCAGTAATTACGCATTATGTGTAGCAATTCTATTGAATTTTGGCCAGCATGTAACCAGCAGAGAAAGGTGAGTCATTTGATGAAATCTTATACCAATCTCACACTATCAAATCATCATTAATGGTTAGTTGATGGCTAATAATCACAAAAGTTGCTGTCCCCCTAGCATTGCTCGTTTCTAAATTAGTATAATTATATATTATTCATTAAATATTAATTATAATATAATATAATTATAATAAAGGTTTTATAAAATAATTTAGAATAGATGAAAAATTTTATTTGTTTTGGAGAAAAAACAGACTCACAAAAAATTGACACATCATCTTTATTAGCTGGGAAAAAATCAAATTTTAATATATTAAGTAGATAATATAAAGGAGTTTCAAAACTCCAAATTATAGAGGAGTACGAAATCGGTCTCGTGAAGATTATGTGGACACTGTAATTGATAAATACGTTTGGAGTTGCTTATATTTATAGGTTCAGTTGATTGGACAACATATTAAATAATACTAGTGCTTTTACAGATCTGCTGCATAATATATAAAAAAATTAATAAAACTAATGAGATATTAATTATTTTTGGTAAGTTGAGACTAATGGATAAATTGTATTTTTTTCGTCTATGTGATTATGACTGATTTTTTTAGTTTGGATTATCAATTTTTTTGTAGCTGTGTGCAAAAATATTTTTTTTAGATAAAAGCAAGTCAAAAGTAATATTAAAAAGAAAGTGAGTTGATATTTTTTTTATATTTGTTTAGGGTAATCGAGTTTTTTATTTTCCAGAAAATGTGACTGCTTCTCTGATTGTTTTTGTAATGGTGTTTTTATAAAATAGAAGGAATTTTATATTATTAAATAGATAAAAGGAAACAAGAGAACGTAAAATGTGATGTATGTTAATAATAATAATAATAATAATATATAATGTATATCTAGTATTGCTACAGTGAAATTAATAATTCATTTTCTCTTAAAACATTAAATGTAAAAATTGGATATATTTCATTGTTAAAATAAATCATAAAATAAATTAAGTTTATTATACTAAAATTATTAAAGAGTGACTTTAAAATCAATTTGAAGATTATAAAGGAGAAAGTGTACATCAAAAATCATAACCGTTAAAAATATTTTTGTTTTCTATATCTAAAACAAAAATTAAGATAAAAAATATTATTTTTATTATTTTTTAATGTTATTTTTTATTATGTTGCTATGAATAATTATTAATATAGCTTAAATTTTCTTAATTTCAGTGTACTATAAAAATAGAAAATTCTTTTTAAATATCACATATGTAGTATTAATAATATAAATTAAATCTTTAAGAGTACACAATTTATCATTATATTTATGAAAAATGTTAAAAATAAATAAATAAAGATATTTAACATTTTGTCCTCATTTATATTTTTATTCCTCCGAATAAAAATATTAGTTTGTTTATTATTATTTTGTTATTGTTCTTATTTTTATTAGTATTTTTAATATTTATAAATAAAAAATTTGCTTACCCGAAACAAATCTAAAAACACATCAGCTCATTTTTTTTGTAATGCTATCTTTGATTTGTTTTTATTCAAAAAAATTGTTTCTGTACAGCTGCACAAAATATGGTAATCCAAGCTCAAAAATCCGTCATAACCACATAAACAAAAAAACACAACTTGTCCATTTGGCCTAATTTACCAAAAATAATTAGCATCTCATTAGCTTATTAATTTCGGTACATTATGCATTAGATATGCAAAAATACTAGTATTACTTGATATGCTGTCCCATCAACTAAAACTGTAAGTATAGACAATGTCAGACGTATTCATCAACTACGGTGTCTACATAATATTCACAGATATAAATATTTAATATCATTCACACCATAAAACTTTTCATTATATATTAATATTTTATAACGAAAAAGACGTCTCATTATAATTAAAATAAAATCTTTCTAAAATAAAGGATTCCTCTCATTTCCTCTCTTCCTACTCTATCTCTTTTCCTTCTCCACCCACAAAAAAGGATTAAACAACAAGGAATTTGTATCATTCAAAGAGATACAAACAAAGTTGCTGGCTAGTTGACCAAAAAAACTGTACTAAAATACTTCAAAAACAGGGAATCATCCTCCTATTAGTTCGTTGTATATTTGTAGCAAGATTTATCTTTACCTGCTCTTAACTTTTTTTGTTTTTCTTTTCTTTTCTTATTGCAGTAAAAAAAAGCATTGAATTGAGTGAATTTACAATCAGACCCCAAAAAAAGAGACTTTACCTCTGCCCCGTCCTAAATGAACAAAGTAGGTACAACAGTTGTGTAGAATTACGAAAGTACCACTTCAGTGCATAAGTGAGCGTGCAACAACCTTAGCGTATCTAATTTTGGTCCTCTCTCTGCGCTTCCCTTCGCTCTAATGTCTAAGGTGATATCTCTTCTCTCTTCTCTTCCTTCGTTGCTCCCATATTTTACTCCTCACTTCTTTTCTTCTTTTTTTTTTCTTCTTCTTCTTCTTTCAACACTGCACCAGTTAATTATATATTGAATGTTTATTTTTTTAAAAAAAAAAACTATATCTCGAATGTATGTGGATGAAGCAGTGACATTTTTTGTGGCTGGTTATTTCCCACCTACTACTATTACATAAACTTAATTTGCTGCAATAACTCAACTATGTCCTCACTCCTTACTATTCATCATTTAGTTCTGCTTTATTTTGGATGATAACCATGTGGCAGCAACTCATTCAGTTTTATGTAATGTACTCATAAGCAGCTAGGGCACCAAGTTTCTGCCTCTAACAACACCAGTTACCACTGGGGTTTATACTGTCTCTAATTTCAGGAATCTGTTTCTAATTTGATGGAGGAACTTATATCATTGCTATTAGTTTTGCATATGTGATTGATAACCCTAATTTATTTTGAATCATGAACATGAATCTCTGTGTGTTCCAGAGAGTACATTTTCTTACTTGATTTTGTTTATTTTATCCCCTTACTAAATTTTGAAACTATTGTTGTTTATCATTTTTCAGCTGAACCAAAATGATGCTAATCATGAGAGCATTAAGAATGAGATAAAGAAACATGAAGATAACCTTAAATTCCTTAATTCTCAATCAAATCGACTAGCCGAATCAATACTTGACTTACAAGGTGTGTTCATAAACCAATCTTTTTTGTTCTTACTTATTTTGTTCCATAGAGACCAGGTTACTAGAATTAAACCTGGTAAACTAATGCAACATGACATCAGTACTCATTGGTTGAATAAACGAAAATCAACTACTTCAGTTAAGTAGTTCATGTAAAAGTTATTAGCTGATTTGTTTTGTCTAACAATGTGTCTATAGTGAGTCTTGGTAGGTACCATTCGTGTAGTGTAATTACACCAGACAATGGAAGTGGTCCATCTAATACCGAGGACGATACAGCACCATCTATTACCGAGGACGATACAACAGAACAAATATTGAAGAAAGAGAATTCAGCTGCTGGCATATTCTGTTGGCTGAAAGCCAATGCTCAGACATCGAATTTGGCTTTGGAAAAAGATGCTGTGGGAGTTGTGGCAACCCTTGCCAAGGTTGAGAGCGATGAACTTAGCAGGTCAATATCAGCTTTCATTCTCCCCAAATCTTTAACTCCCTTTTTTGTCCTTTGATATCTTGCAGCAGGCACTATCTCTTATGGTTTTGCTTAATTTATCAGATATTGGAATGTGGTTCTCTTAGTTGTTTTAAATTTTTAGTAGCATACATTGGAGAAAGAAGCTATTATTTTTATTGTAGATTGTATTAAGATAATCCAGCATTGTTGTCTAAGTACAGGATTCTCTCTGAGTATTTGGGATTGGAGACCATGCTTGCAATTGTCTGCAGTACTAATGAAGGTGTTAATGCATTAGAGAAGTACAACCCTGAAGGCACAATAAACTGTAGTGCAGGCTTGCATGGAATTGGATCTTCAATTAAAAAGAATGTAAATGGCCGATTTGCTGTCATATGTCTTGAATCTTTCAGGCAAGTTTGATTATATAAATCTGTGTATGTGTGTATTAGGTACTCTTCATGTGAAGCTTTTTTCAATGGGATTCTTTAGATAGGAATTAACATCAAAACCTCATAAGGATACAATTCACAGGGCATTGTTCAGGTTATTTCTATGTATGTCTCTTCTAATAGGACATCTGAGAAAGTTACATGATAGCATTGCTACATCATAGTTAAATGTGAGAAGCAAAACTTCTGCTTATAGTTTTCTGAGTACTGTTTGTTTTTCAGACCATATGTTGGAGGTTTTGTAGCCAATGATCCACAAAAGAAGTTGGCTATTCCAAAACCAAGATTTCCAAACGAGGAGTGCCCGGCTGGGTTCATTGATTATGCAGTAAACATGCTCTATTTAGAGTCCAATAACTTATCTTTTGTTACTTCTAGCGGTCACGGTCTTAGAGAGACACTATTTTATGGCCTTCTCTCTGGCCTACAAGTATACAGAACCCGAAATGAAATGATGTCTGCTCTCCCATGCATTGATGAAGGAGCTGTGTCATTAGATGGTGGAATGATCAAGAAAAATGGAATGTTTGTTCTTGGTAGTAGGTCAGTATCAAATTATCCTTTTACCTTCTTAATGTATGTCTGAGGTTGATCGTACTCTTTCCTTTTTTTAGCGCCTCCATCATGTTCTATACTAGTACTTGTGTAATTGTGTTCATTTATTACTTTTCTAGGTGAAAGCCTTATGTTATTCTCTGTAAACTTTCATATGCTATATTGCTTTATCATATGATTAACCTTTTTTTTGGATCATATGATCATAGAAACTTTGTGATAACACAACATTGTGTGGCTATAGGAAAGATGTAGAAGTGAAGTTTGGTATATTTTCGGGAAGAAGTGGTGTGGTTCCTCCAAATTATAGTCAAGCTGAAGAAGTGGTGAGGAGGCTGAAATGGGAAAGCACCAAGCTTGCTGAAGACATACAAAGAGAGCAGCAACTATTGGACCATTTGAAGGCCAAGTCCGCAAACAAAGTAGCTTGAAAAACTCTTGTTTATTACATAGACCTGTTTATTTGAGCTACGTGGTTGCATATAACCACATCCAGTTGTGTGTGCATTAGCAGTTAAGTTTACCGCATGATGATTTTGTGTTTAGATTCTCTTTTTGAATGTTGTACTAACATTTGCTAATGAACCAACACCTGACTTCGGACCATGTCCAGTGTTCATTAATTATACACTTATCCTCCAATTCTGGTTCGTTGTTAAAATTCTGGTCCTTTGGAGAGTTACCTTGAAAGGATTTACAAATCAGTTGGCACGTGAAATTATAAAGAACAAAGGTCGTATGGATTCAAGATTCAACGGTGCATATAACACATTGGCTTGTGATGATCACAAGGGATAAAAGCATTGCTACATTTTTTTTAATTTATTTATTTTGGATTACAAGAAAAGATAAAGGCAAAAAGGGTATACTTTAAAAAGTGATCTTTATGCCGTAATGTAGATAATTGAAAAAATATAAGACGGCTAAGAAAGAAACAAAAGTGGCTTTAAGCAAAGGAAGAATAAGAGCATATGAAGATTTCTACTAGTCCTTAGACAAGAAAGAAGGAGAAAAAAGTATATATAAAATCGCAAAGAGCCGTGAAAAAAGAACGAGAGACTTGGATTAGGTTAAGTGCATAAAGGATAAAGACGGGGAAGTGTTGGCTCAAGAGAAAAAGATCAATGAAAAGTGAAAGAGCTACTTCTACAAGTTATTTAATGAAGGACAGAAGACTCTTTCGAGTCTTGATCGGTTATGCATGAGGAAAAAAGATTAAAACTTCGACTACTATTAAAGGATTCGAGATTTCGAAGTAAAAGAGGTTCTAAAGCGGATGAAAAATGACAGGGCAATAGAACCCGATAATATCCCGATTGAAGTTTGAAAGGGTCTTGGAGAGAAAGACATCAGTTGGTTAACCAAACTTTTTAATGAGATTTTAAGATCTAAGAAGATGTCAGATGAGTGGAGAAAAAACGCTTTGGTACCTATCTACAAGAATAAAAGAGATCTTTATCTTTATAGTAATACAAATGGAGAGCTCATTTGCTGACGTGGCGCTCATACGTTGAGTCTGGGAGTTTATTTGCTTACGTGTCGTCACTAGAAACTTTTAGATTTACATTTATAAATTATAAATTATTATTTGCTCAGATTGTTATTTTCAAATTTTAAGTTTGGGTTGTTTTACTTAAGTTGTTATTTTTTAAATTTTAAATTATTTTATTTGTTTGGATTATTTTACTCAGGTTGTTATTTTTTAAATTTCAAATTATTTTATTTAAGTTGTTATTTTTTAAATTTTATTTAGATTTTATTTAGATTATTTTTTTATATTTTAACACTATTTTTTAAAAATCTGTTAATTCTTT
This sequence comes from Arachis duranensis, assembly GCF_000817695.3. Lineage (NCBI taxonomy): Eukaryota > Viridiplantae > Streptophyta > Magnoliopsida > Fabales > Fabaceae > Arachis > Arachis duranensis. Next base: position 2,378,576 of record NC_029777.3, read on the forward strand.
TTAGCATAATTTTTTAAAATTTTGTTGATTTTTTTTAAATTACAACTACATAAATTCTTTTAAAGAAATTTAGAGTTTTAAAAAAATTTACGTTAATTATTCTTCGGTTGTTACATACTAATATTACAATAAATAAATATTTACGTTAGTTTAGAATTTTTAAATTATTATTTATTTAAGTTGTTATTTTTAAATTTTAAATTTGGGTTGTTTTACTTAGTTTGTTATTTTTTAAATTTTAAATTAAAGTCAACCAAATTTTAAAAAATTTAGTTATGATG
>NC_029777.3:2381903-2383093 GCF_000817695.3 Arachis duranensis
ATGGTAAGATAAGCATGATAGATTGTAATTATCACAAAGCTAAAATTTTACTTCTTTTATCTTCAATACTACCTTTATAATATATATTCATAATTCAGCTGATTTAAACATTTAACATATATTCATTTTTCTTTTTTTATAATATAAAATGTTTGATGTATTATCTCTAATGATTACAGGAGCAGGTACATTTAATTCAAATTTAGATACTAAAGAATTAGAAGAAGTGTGCATAGCTGAAAAAAAGACACCTGATACAAAGAGAAACATTTTTGAAGGAATTGACTACAAATCTTTCAAAAAGTTTTCAAGAAGTTGAGAATATTATTGAAAATACGACTATTTTAGATGATTCTGTGCAAATTTAATACCCAGCCATATTCGATTTTGCTGAGAATACAGGTAATTTAAGAAGTAGCAATATCAGCACTTTATTATTTACTATTGTTATGCTTTTTATAAACAAAAAATTATCGTTTAGTGTTCAAGTTTTAAAATTCAAACTAAGATATGGTTATATATTATAATTTTTGTATTTGAACATTGATTTATTGTAAAACTTAAATCTTGAGGTTGGCACAATGAAATTGTATTATATGATCTCATCTTTTTAATCTATAAATTGCATTCTTTGGTAATCTTTTATAAATATTATTTTTATACTTAACATGGTGAAAGAAAGGTATATTTTTATATAAATTATTTGTTGCAGATATAACTAAAACAATTTATTATCTTGGTGATTATTAGATGTGATAGATATTGGTGACCCAGAATTTTTTGTCGACATTGTGATGCCATGATGTGGTATGAGGAGAGATCAGAGAAGTCCAAAACAGGATCCAATTTTGAATTCTCAATATGTTGTATGCGAGGGAAGGTACAACTGCCGTTTTGAAGCACTTGATCGGACGCTCAGGAATCTTATGTCAGTTACCGATCAACATAAGACACATAAACCATTTGGTGGTAAGATTGTTGTTCTAGGAAGTGATTTCAGACAGATACTTCCGGTGATTCCGAAAGGAAGTAGACACGATATATTAGCATCCGCTATTAACTCATCCCAGTTTTGGTCATTTTGTAAGGTTCTGAAACTGCATACGAATATGAGGCTTCTAATGTCTTCTTCGGATCAAGATGAAGGTGAAATGAAGATATTTGCTAATTGGATACTTGATGTTGGAAAT
>NC_029777.3:2401692-2427073 GCF_000817695.3 Arachis duranensis
AACTTTATGTTGCTTTGTCAAGAGTTAAGAGTCGCAGTGGTCTCAGGGTTTTAATTCTAAACGAAGACGGCAATCCAAAGTCATCAACAACAAATGTCGTGTTCAAAGAGGTTTTTAATAATATTTAGGTAAGAATAATATTATTTTCATTTTAATAGCATGTTATGATTTACACTTTTGTACAAATCTTTACTATAGATATAACTAATTTATCTATAACTCTTTTTTCAAATTTGAAATGAAATGTGTAACAAGGAGCACAACATCCAATGATTTTCTAATGAAGTTAGTAAGATATTAGGTTGTTGATAAATTTTTATTAGCTTTTTGATATAAAATTTAGGGTAAAATTAACATGCTATTATTATAGTTATATATGTTCTTTTTTTTATCTCCCTCCTTATGGTTCAAGAATATTATAAACTTCGAACTCTTCTATTCATATTTTACTTTGAATAAAGATAAAATAACATATTTAACACGTTTATTATATAACGATGATGATAGTGTTATACTAAATTTAAAAAATATATGATTATAAAATATTATTTTTAATTTAATTTATCAAATTTAAATATAAGCCCGTGCATCGCACAGGTTTAACACTAGTATACAAAGTTGTGGAAACTATAGAAAGATCAAGCTCATGAACCATGCCATGAAGTTATAGGAAATGGTGATAGAACAGAAACTGAGACAAGAAACACAAGTAATAGAGAACCAATTTGGTTTTATGCCAAGCAGATCCACCACTAAAGCAATATACATGTTAAGAAGAATGATAGAGAGGTATCGTAATAATAAAAAGGATCTATATATAGTGTTTATTGTTTTGAAAAACACGTACAATAAGATGCCAAGGGAAACCTTATGGAAGGTTTTAGAAAAGAAGAGAGTAAGGATCACATATATTCGTGCAATTAAAGACATATATGATGGAGTTACAATTATTGTGAAGACTCAAGGTGGTGGGACAGAGAATTTTTCTATTGGTATAATATTACACCAAGGATCATCCAGTTAAGAGGGTGGATGAGATGGAAAATAAACAAAGGGTGAGAGACAGAGGAAGAACTAAGAAGACAATCTATAAGGTGGTCAAACAAAATCTACTTGTAAATAATCTCTCATGATACATGATAAAACTCAATAGCATTGTTTGATTCATGTAGCCAACCCCATCTAGTAGGACAAGACTTTGTTGTTGTTGTAGTATTTATTTTAGATTACAGCTATGCTACATTATATAACGGTTTATTTTCGTTTACAAAATTTTATATTGTTCAATGACGTACATTTTTCATCTGTTCAGTTAGTGCTTAAGTTTATAAATCATTTGTACATCATTTGCTTTATGTGACAATGACACATACATCATTGGTAAATTCATAAATCAGTTAGCCCATGGCTTGAAAACCACAAATTAAGAATATGAGCATTAGACTATATAAAGGGCAAATTACACTGACCCTCGATATATACCATATACAGTAACAGCTTTGCTTATCGTAATTTAAAAAAAAATTCTAAAAAGAAGGCTATGAGTCTATGACAAAGATCATACCTGTACCCCATAATTAACAGAAGATCGTACCCTGCCTAATTGGGAAAATATATTTGCTATGCCTGCCGCAGTTCTTGCCAGGGAAACCTACCTAACAGCTAACAACCCCCCACCATGTTAACTTCTTGAGGTATGCATACATCTTCGGCCTTTCTTTCATTACCTAGTTTGTCATATCTTCTCCAGCAGTGTTTAGAAAGATGCCCCTTCTTGCCACAAATATAACAGGCTATGCTCTTGCCATTACTCTCTGACTTATTCCTATGCATAAACTTATTGTCACTTTCCCTTGGTCCACCTTTATTGGAGTGGTTAAATCCTATCCTACTATAAGGTTCACCAACTCGTTTGAATCCGTTGCGAGATTCTTCCTCCATCCTAATACAATCAATTAGCCTCCATAAAGGGAGATACTCCTCGCGCATTGACTTGATGCAGAAGTCCTTCCAGGATGGTGGGAGCTTTGAAATGATGGCACTCGCATGAAAGTTTTCATCGAGAAACATTCCAGCAGCAACGAGTGAATCTGCAATGCTATTAAATTCTTGGATTTGCTCAACAATTGGTCTCTCGTCAACCATCTGAAACTCAAGATACTTTTTCACCTGCGCTCTCTTGCTTCCATGTTCCTCATACAGATAAACCAATTTTAAATCTTCCCATAACTCCTTAGCACTCATTTTTCTGTTTGCATAGAGACAAAATAGACTATCAGATAAATGAGTCAAGATATTGCGACGGCACATTAAATCATCATTCACCCATCTCCTTTCTGCATTCTTGGTTCTAGCAATTTCTTCAGCACTAGAATTTTCACCAAGCACAGCATTTGGGCTTAGTTCAGTAAGCACATAATCAATCTTTAACTGTTTCAAAAGTGATTCCATCTGCTGAGCCCATAATTGATAATTTTTCCCATCAAAACGGCTGACCTCAACAGGGACATGCTCAAGAGGAGGAGCCACATCAACAACTGAATTATAGGCATCTCCATTTTCCTTACCATGAAGCTCAGATCTACATTGCATGGATTAAATACTCCAGGTTAGGCCAATCAATGAATTTACACATAATTAATTACCTACAAACATGCTATCTTTTTAGCCAAAAAGTAATGTCTACTTGTTCAGAAGAATGATGAAATTTCTCCAACTATAGTACAACGGGGTATCATACAATTGGCAGTTACGAAACCATCATGGAAAGAAAAATAATATGATCAAAATTTTTCATATTGCATACAAGTGGCTTCCTCTCCATCACATTCCAACAACTAGCAATTAATGTCATTCTGAAGTAAAATATATGCATGTTATTTTCAAAGCTCATTAATAAACATCAAATACTCACTTCATCTTTCCTTCCAACTTTGTAATAGCTTCCTCAATAGCTGGCACATTCTTCTTGAAGGTTGACCATTGTTCAGATGATAAACTTATCCCTAAAAATCGGCAGTAGTTAGAGACAAAGGGTCTTTCCTTTTTGGAGTTTAGATAATCAATTTCTGATGGAAACTGAGCCACATAAAATTAAACACACTAATTGCATTATAGAATAATTAATCCTAAAGCAAAATCAGGGGCGTGAAACACTACAAATTATGCAAAGTGCAAAACCAACAACAGAGTTATTCACGTTATACTGAGACTGCCTTACTGTGAATTACTAAGCATGAGCATCAGCCACAAAGATTAATCAAAGATTGTTACATATGGAAACCACTCATTAATGGCTGTCAAGGGAATTTATAAACTTGTACAAGTAGAAGGGAAATGAGATATTGATATATTGACATATCATGACAGCCTGGTCCCAAGGTATAGTCCGTGTGGCTGTTTTGCTCAAATTCCGGTGACACTTGCAAGCTCAATAAAAGACTACAGTAAAGCAGGAAGTAATATGCAAGCAACATGTTCTGTAAGAGGAAAACAATTATACAACTATGCATAGAATAATCACCTTTGGAAGTGGGAATCTGTTTTCCATCTTTCTGGAAAAACTCCCTAATTGACACCAATGTTGTCCCTTTGAACTTTTTAACCACCACATTCCTTTTGTTTGACAGCTACATCAACCAAAACAACATCTACTGAGGCCAATGACCAGGAATTTAACATGCAAATTAATACAGCCACCAAAATTAGCCACTTAGAATACACATTGGAATGCAAAATACATGTTAAAAATGAGTTAAACTACATATGTATCCATATACAAATTCAGAGTGGCTTATCTTAGTGGTTAATTTTGGTGTGCAAATAACATTTTAAAATTTAATAATAATATATGATATTTAAAAAAAAAAAAAAAACAAAAAAAGCATTTCACTAAGTTAGCAATCGAATTTTGGGACCAGGGTTTCACCTGGAAAATGACTTGATCACAGTCATCCTTAACCTCCGTACTTGGCTTCGGCAACTGCAACGCCGCTTCTATGGACTCCTCCGGAGGAGCGATCAGTTCCGGCGGTTTCTGTTCGGCTGCAACGGTGGCGTCTTCGGCAGCGACGGTTCGAAGATAAGACTCGACGACGTTTCTGACGAAGTGCTTGCGGTTGGGATCGGAGAGATCGATGCCGAGTCGCTCGGATGCGGCGACTCGGATGCTGAACTCAGTAGTCTCTTCTATGTTGGATTGCTTGAGTAAATCCATCACCATGTCCTCGATTTTCCGTCGAGTTTCTGGTTCCAAATCCATATTGCGCAAAAAAAACAAGAGACCTAGGTTACGCGACTGAAAAAACGAAAGAAGAAGCGCAATTTTGAAACACAGTGAGCAAACGATAATGATAACAAGTTAATGTTGACATGCTCTAGTATATTTTGATATTCTTGTGGTTTCATTGAGATTTGAGGCATGGAATTGTCACGAGTGGAAGTGTGTTAGGAAGACAAAGAAAAAGTAGGTTCCACCGAGATTTGAACTCGGGTTACTGGATTCAGAGTCCAATGTCCTGACCACTAGACCATAGAACCAAGCTGATAGCTGCTGGCTTTTCTCATAATAAGAAGAGAGCTTTCATCAGAAAAGAAAGTTCTATCACAAATTGGGAGGTTACTAATAAGGGAGCCACTTAAATAAAGATGTTAAAAATGTCTTTTTTTAAAGATATTTTTTAAAAACTAAAATTTAATACATATAAGTAATTAAATTATATTATTTTTATTAAAATTAGATCGGACAAATAAATTTAGCAAAAAAATTAATAAATTAAATTTTGAATCGGTATAAATTAATATTTTTTATAAAAAATTACTACAATATCCCTATTATAAAATACAACTAAAATATTCCATATATATATATATATTAATTTTAAAAACTTTAAATTCTAACCCAATAACGACAGAGAAGAAAATGACTAGAATTTATGATTCTCAAAATTAATATATATAATAAGAGTATTTTAGTCATTTTATATAATAGGGGTATTATAGTCATTTAAAAAATAATATTAATTTAGACCGATTCAAAATTTGATTCACTATTTTTCGGTCAAATTAATTTGTCTGACCTAATTTTGACAACAATAACACAATTTAAGTGATTATATATGTTAAATTTTAATTATTAAAAAATATCTTTAAAAAAAGACGTTTTATGCGTTTTTATGGGAGCATTCCCCTAGAAAATGAGTTGCTTAGTTCATGATGATTTTTTTTTTTTCAAAAACTGGTGATGTTTATTTTAAAAAATTAAATCTATACGGACTATTTTTGTTGGGAAAATGAAGGGGTAGATTAAATTTCGACTAAAAGACTATTTAAATTCTTAGTCACTTGACTTAAGATATTTTTTTAAAGTGCCTATTTTTTATACTAAAGTGGAGCCTTCAAAAAAATTTTTTATGGACATTATCAAAATTCTACATAATAAAAGGAAATATGACGAGAAGGTAGATTTTATATCAAGGAGACTTACTTGGTGGAGGACAGAATATTGTGGAATTCAAACTATATAGTTTACATGAAGATTGAGAGATTGTGATTTAATTTTTTGTTTGTTAGTTTAGAAATTGGTATTAAAATTTCAGTCCATGTCTTCAAAATTTTAATATTTCAGTACCTCTAAAAAGTGAAAACACAGGTTATTGAAATTTTTTGGGACAGTGATTGAAATCTAACTAATACTTTTTTACCAAAATATCTTCATTCTAATCAATTAATTCCAAATTTACCTTTTGTGTAAATCAAATTAGGACTTCTTAGCAGCTTCTCTTCTCATTCGTGCATCTTCCATTCACTAGGACACCATTGATGTGTCATTGCCGCCATAGCCACCGTGGGGTAGTGAGGCGTCGTTGCACGTTTACTTTCGTAGGAACCGTGTTCTCAACTTCTCATCTTTTTTTACGCAGGACCAGCATCGAAAACCTCTAATTGCAGCCTCTGCATCGCCGGTGCTAGGTCCGCCACGTCGTCGTAGCCATCGCGAGGCATGTGAGTCGCCATTGCACGTTCATCTTTATAGTCACTGTGTTCTCATATCCAAATCTTCACCTATGCAGGACCAGCAAGACCCCAGCTATAGCATCTGCCGTATTGCCGCTGCAATTAGGTCAACCATTACCTTGTCGTTGTCATAGCTTCCGTGACCCAGGTTAGTTGGTCCGATCAAAATTTGTGTCCTGATCTACTTGTTTTTAAATTCAGCTTCCCAACTAAGAACATCCGGGTCCATCTTCCATACGCCATCCTTGAGAAAGGGACCATGAATCTTATTTATCTTCCATCGCACAAGAGTTTGAACATGGAAGAAGCTTGTATTTCTGTCTCCAAATTTCACTCATTGTTTACTGGATTTTTGAAATCAAAGAAGTTCTTCTTGCACAAGAGTGTTATTATAATCCTCAACCAATTGTTGCTCTTTTTGATGCATAAAAGAGTCTTTTCTCTCTTTCAAATGCTTCTGAATATAATTAATTTGACACTCCAGTTCATATTTTCTAATAAAGATGTTACCAAACACTGTAGAATTAAATTCAAGAGAATTCTTCTGCACCTCCGAAAATTTTTCTTGCACCTCTCTAAAACGAGACCACCAAGACTGTTTCACAATATCTTTGTAAACAGGATGAGTAGCCTAAGCCGCCATAAAATGAAAGGGTATGTTCCTTTTTAACTGCAGGCGCCCTTTACAGCGCACGAAGATAAGACAACAATCAGACTACAGTCTATTCAATATTTTTATATAGGCATCAGGAAAAATAGATAACTATCCACTATTAATACAAATTTGGTCTAGCTTTTTCGCTACCTCAATATTTTTTTTAAACGTCATGTACCAAAAAAAAACGTCTTCCAATAGTCTTCAAGTCAAACAGAGCACTATCTCCCAAAAAGATTGGCAAATTGATCAGCATGTCGACTCGAAAAATGGCAACTCTTACATTCATGAGAGAAATTAACTTCATTAAAATCACCAAGGACAATCCAAGTTCCTTGAAAAGTCGATGACTGAGCTACCAGGTAATCCCAAAGAAGACCTCTTGAATTATACTGCGGACTACCATAAATATCACTACACCTCTAAACCATATTTTCAAGCTGAACTTCGATCGTGACACACTGATCGTAAGCATCAACCAATTTATAGCAAGTACCTTGCGTTGAAGAAAGGAACCATATACCACCTTACGCCCTAATGCTTACATTATACCAATAGGATGGTATTCAATTATTTATTAGAACAATTTCAAATATTGAAAGGGAGAATGAGTCTCAACCACAATAAAAAAATAGGTCTGAATTTCCTAATAAGTTCTTTACAATTCACCTGGGTGAACTCATTAGAAGTATCTCTAATATTCCAAACTAAAATATTTAAACTATCCATAAAAAAAGTGACAAGAGAATATCAAAATAGGTGAATTTAACTTGCACCACCAACTTCAGGAGAAGACTTATCCCCTGGAACAGAATGCCTCGGACCTCCATGCACCACTTCTTTCGATTTCGTTGATGAGGCGCTTTTCTCTCACAATCGCAGAGACAAGTGGCAGTGTAACTCCTTCCGAAACTCCCTGCACCCTTTTCTTCTAAATTTTTGTTGAAACGTTATCCTCCCGAACCCCATTTGCAGATACCAGTGGCGATGTAACTCCCTTTCCCGATGGATTCTTGGCTGGACCCTCATGCATATATGCATCCACAGTCGCGCCTCCAATCGGTGAGTTTTGCAAGGAGGTCGGACGCGGTCGTTTCCTGATGGAGGGTCCTCGGATTGTTGGTGTGTGGAGAGAAGGTGGCGTCGCACACTGCTGGGTTACATTCTGCCCAACCTGGAATCTCGATTCCTTGGATTCGCATGGAGTCTGTGGATTGGGCATTGGGTGACCACCTAAACCAGTAGTCGAGTGTTTGGTTCCTTGGGCCTTAAGTGTAGGCTTGTGGCCCAACTTAGCATTTCCTTTCCTCAACACTTGATGTTAGCCCACATCTTCTTCTCTACATGCCTCATTTGACATTGACCCCGGTCCTATTCAATGAATCATCCGCTGACTTTGCATGCAAATTAGTGTAATTATCCTTGCCTAAAATTTTGTCCGTATCAATAGTTTCCATTTTGCTTGTTTTTTGAATTTCTGGATCCGATTTAGTGCCTTCCTGCGGCTCCCCCTGACCAGACTCCCTCTTTTCTTCCAAGGGATCCTTTACCAAGCATTGAGACTTATCATGGCCATATTTTGCACAAAATTCACAAAGCAGAGTTAGAATTTCATACTCCACATCGTAAATGACACCCTCAACAATGATATTCTTGATTACCGACAACCTTAGATTTATTTGAACACAAATATGGGCATACTCCCTTTCTCTGCTAGTTTGGTGGCTAAATTGACTTTTACCGAGACTTCTATTGCAGTTGCAATACGCAGCATTGCCTGCTCCTGATAATACCAGATTGGGAGACCTGAGACCTGAATCCAAACTAACGTAGAACTGAAAGATTATTCACTGGGTCAAAAATCAATAACTCATGATTTTATCGTGACATAGTGTCCCTCGATCAACCAAGGACTACCAAGCATGACCTTCTCACGATCCTCAGCGGCATCGAATTTTAGTAAGAAGTACCCAAATTTCACATATAGCATATTGAAACCTCCTTTGATGCGCCATACTACCCTCAGCTTATGAGAAAGAGCTGTGTAACTATACTTCCTGTCTAGGACCTTGATCATTAAGGCTTCTCTATAAGATTTGGCCAAACACGTCTTCGCCTCTTTCATAAAATTTACACACGGTGGCTAAAAATTACCATGCTTGCCTACCTTCGCAATACCATCTCTTGCTAATGCTCATACGAGTGCAAATGCCTTTGACTTTTCTATACCAATGACCTTATTTCAAAATGAGACCTTAAGAACCTTTTAAAAATCATCTCGAGAAAAATTATCCTTGTCACGGGATGCACACCCACCTACACTCTCTCCTTTATTTCTTCTGATGACATGGCTATCATCTTCTCCATGTTTCGCCCTCAATCCCTTGCTTCTGCTCTCTCTTTCGCTCACAATCTCTCCTATTCAAAGCACTTTTGATTGAAAACCTTCAATTTTAATTAGAATGATTTAGGACTAACAATATTTTGGTATTAATTAGATAGTAAAAATGGTATTACTTGTCTTTTGGTGAAACTGAATGAATAAATTAATGCTACATACAATATTATGGTATTATTTGTTAAGAATGGTAATACTTGATATCTAAATATAATGTTAATTGCAATATCTTGCGGCCATATTTCTTGTGAATGTTTTGTGAAGGTTGGCTGCTTTTTATAATTTCATATTGTAAGAAGAAATTACTAGCAATAACGTTTTATGTATCTACTTTCTACTAGCAATGTGGTTAATATCAACATAGAATTATTTAACATAATCATAATATGCCAAAAACAAACTCATTCAGCAAACTAGTTTCTACAATATGTCCATATACTTATTACAATCCAAAGTACATACTAGAATTTAAAAAACAAGACTATGATTTGAAGAATACAAACTACTAAACCAAAAATGTGAAAACACACTAACAATTTCAGAAATATAATTTTATTATCTAGTTTTCCAATTCGTTTGTTCAACTTCAAATTAGAACTAATATCACGACAGCGATCTTCGATAATTTTTTTAGAATGTTGGATTCTTGGATATTAATTAGATGGACCTGTCCATCTAAACCATCCACATCGTCTTACAGGACATGCATAATATTCGATACTCAAGTTAGTAATACTATTTGAGACTTATAACGGAGCTCTGAAATTGCACTCGTAAAAACCTTCGCCCATTACGCGAGTAGGATGCATGTTGCCATTTCTAACTATGTAGTCTATTAGAGTGCTTCCAAATAAATGAAAAAATAATTTATTAATACTAAATAAATAAAGATGAATTAAATTTTAGGTGTTTTTTATGTAAAAATAAATTATATATCTTATATTAATAAAAATATAAATTTTAAATTTATTGTTTAAAAAATTATGAGCATATGTTGAAATAGGTTTTTGAAAAATTTTATATGAGATGTTCTCGTCTCTAAAAGTTTTTTATTACATTGAATCTCTAAACTTTACAAAAGTAAGATATATAAGTCCTTATTTTAGTTAGATTTATTTTTTTCACTTAGATAAATAGATTCTCAAAAATGTAATGGAAGGACTTATATGTCTTATTTTTATAAAATTTACCGATCTCAACGTATTAAAATTTTCTTGAAGACGAAAATTTTCGACGCAAAATTTCTTAGGGACCTATTTGGATATATACCCAAAAATTATAGATCTGATTAAATGATTATAAAATACATTAAAATTTAACTCTAATTAAATAAATAAAAATAATAATTATTTTTTTATAGTAAATAATGATTACTTTAATTATATAGAATAATAGAATCTCTCTTATTATAAATTTATAATGAATTCTCTTCTGAATACCGATAACGCAAGGGTTAGAGGCGAAATTCATTTACAACAGAATCCACAATTCACCCTCCTGCAGCTCGTAGCCGTCCGATCAGATGACGGAGTCACCGTCGGATAGGCGGTGTAAGCGCACCGCCGGCCCAAATTGGCGGTGCAGCGGGGTGGCGTCGCTGGGAAAATCGTTCTGCGAGAAACACTTGCAGCAGCGTGCGCTTCAAGACCAGAAACGCAGAATTAAGAGGAACGAAGGGAACGAATCAGAGCGCAGGTCCAACAAGACCAAGAGGAGGCTGTCGACCGCGGATGACGTCAGTGCCGGATCCGAATTGGAAGTTTCCGTGTCCGAATTGATTGAAAACTCCGTCAGAAAGAAAAAAAAGAACGAGACGAAGAAGAAGAAACCACTTGATCAAGTTAGCTCAGCTTTATTTTTTTTAAATGACTGCTACTGTAATTTTGGTTTAATTTTGTCATGCTCTAGAACTGGAAATGTAGCATCGTTGTTTCCAACAGTGTTGAGTCGTTTGCATTTTCAGGAGAGTGTAAATGAGTGTGATATTCACGAGGACTCTGACAGGGGAATGATGAGCGTGAACGGTGTCAAGAAGGGTTCAGGAGTTGAAGATAAGAAACAAATGGTGAGGAAACTGCTATGTCGTGATCATTTATGAATTCCGACTGGTGGTGTTTAATCTTTTTAGAAAATTCACATTTATTAATCTTCATGATCATTATTTTTTATGTTAATGATGAAGGATTAACTTTTATTTTCACTGCAATGTTGGCTCCTCAGGGTAGCAAAAGCAACGAGGGTGGAAGTTTGATGTGTCATCAGTGCCAGAGGAATGATAAGAGTGGAGTTGTCTTTTGCTCAAAGTGCAACAGAAAACGCTACTGTTATGAATGCCTTGAGCGGTGGTAAGCTTTGCCCTTCCTGATGTTAATATTTTGAGAACTTGAAAACTGTTATATGCAGTCATCTTGAAGGAATTAATAATCTTCCCATTTTGATATAAGGTGAATAGCCTTTTACCTTTACTACTTTAGAGTTTCCAGCCTCTCACTGATTGTCTTGAATTAGGTACCCAGGTAAAACCCTGAAGGAAGTTGAGGAAGCATGTCCATTCTGTTTAGGCAATTGCAATTGCAAAGCCTGCTTGCGGGAGGTTCCGGTGCTTATGGTAGATGGCATATGATGAAACTTGGAAACTTTTGAAACTTGCTTACCTTATGTCCTTGTTTAACTATCTTCTTTGTTTTAACAGGACCGAGAGGTAAATTCCAGTGTCAAATTAAATCGACTGCGCTACTTACTCTATAAAGCCTTGCCTGTTCTGAGGCATATTCACAGGGAGCAAAGCTTAGAACTAGAGATTGAATCTAAAATAAGAGGTAGTATGTTATGGGCCAGTCTATAGAAATTTAGTTTCTTTGAATACTGTCTTTAATTTACTTGCTTTAATGATTCTGGGCATTAGGTGAGCAACTGCAAGAAAAAGGCATAGCAAGAACAGAGCTAGACAAACGTGAGCGCTTATACTGGTATGTTTTCTGAGTTTTGTAACCATTATGTTCCATCATATTTGCTTGTGATCTATCACTTTATCTAGGACTTTTGTGTATAGAATGATGCACTTGGTATAAATTTGCTGTGACAAGGTTTTGTAGCTGCAAGGGTTGGACTACTTCCATCTATAATTGTGTCAGTCCTATGTTGGTCTTGAACTGACTGCCTCCATTATAAATGGCAGTGACAATTGCAATACATCTATAATTGGGTTTTACCGGAGCTGCCCCAATCCCAGTTGCTCTTATGATCTATGTCTCATGTGTTGTCAAGAGCTTAGGGAGGGTTGCCAACCTGGAGGCATAGAAGCTGAAACATCCCAGGAACAATTTTCTGAGAGAGCTCGTAATCATGATTCATCAATAACTAAGAGTAAAAAACAAAGTAAAAGATATGGATGGGAGAGCCAGCTTGTGCCTACAAATTTTGATTTTCAAGCTGACATGTCCACCCCCTTCCCTGAATGGAATGCTAATACAGATGGTAACATTCCATGTCCACCAAAACAGCGTGGAGGATGTGGTACCACATTGCTAGAATTGAGACGTACTTTCAAATGTAACTGGGTAGTGAAATTGCTAAATAATGCTGAGGACCTCACCAGAGACTACACACCGCCTAATGTTGATATTACTGAAAAGTGCTCTTTATGTCAGATAAATACTATTGAAGGAAAAACCAATCTTGAAGCACGTAGGGCAGCATTCAGAGATGATGATAATGATAATTTCATATATAGCTCAAATGCCCGTGATATTTCTGATGATGAAATTGAGCATTTCCAGAGGCACTGGATGAGGGGAGAACCTGTTGTTGTGAGAAACATTCTAGATAAGACATCGGGTCTTAGCTGGGAGCCAATGGTTATGTGGAGGGCTTTAAGAGAAACAGGCTCCAAAGTGAAGTTTAAAGACGAAACTCGAAGTGTAAAAGCTATTGATTGCTTCGATTGGTGTGGGGTAAGTTATGCAAATTAATCATTTCAAAGAATTTGATCTATTGCAATGAAAATTTATTTTATTTACATGGTTCAGTTTCACAGGTTGAGATCAATATTCACCAATTTTTCCAAGGCTACCTAGAAGGTCGAATGTATAACAATGGGTGGCCAGAAATGCTGAAATTGAAAGATTGGCCCACATCCACCACTTTTGAAGAGCGCTTGCCTAGGCATGGCACAGAGTTCCTCATGGCACTCCCCTACAGGGATTACACTGATCCAAAATCTGGGACTTTGAATTTTGCCTCTAAACTTCCTGATGACTCACTAAAGCCGGATTTAGGACCTAAAACATATATTGCTTATGGATTTTCTGATGAGCTTGGTAGAGGAGATTCTGTGACAAAGCTGCACTGTGATGTGTCAGATGCAGTAATTTCTTCTCTAGGGACTCCTTTCAATTTTATTTTCTGAACATTGCCAATTTTCTTATTAAAAAATGTTATTTATAAATTGTACCCTCTTTTATTGTTTACACATATTATGGAAAGGTTTAGGTTAATCATGTGATATTTATAATTACAAAATTTTCCAACTATTAGACATTTGATAATATTGTCCATTTCTATCTCCAAGTTTTCCTCTTGGAGATTGGTAAAATAAAACTTATTTTCTTTTCTTTACTTACTCTTTATGATCTTCCCTGCATAATAATTCTATTGAATATGTTCTTGTTTCAAAATGAAACCTCTAATAATTCTATTGAATTTGTGTTTATAGTTATTGTCTTTCTGAGTTCATTTGGACGGGAGGAATTTGGTTTACAAATGGAGTCTAATCAATGTTAAAACTCCTAGCCTCCTTTTTTGACATTGTTTTAACTAGGTGTATTGTGTACCTTATAATACTATACTAATGTAACATAAATTTGTGATTTAGGTCAATGTGTTGATGCATACAACCAAAGTGGAGATAGCTCCTTGGCGGAGAAAAATAATAAAAGAATTGCAGAAAAAATATGCCGAAGAAGACTCTCGTGAACTTTTATGTGAAGCTTTAGGAGATGCTGATGAAAGACCTAAATCTGAAGCATTGAGCCATGATCAGAAGGCAGACATTGGAATTGGTAATATTTCACCAACTAGCCACGTGGATCAGTGCATTCCATCTATATGTGAAGAAGGCAAGAGTCAGAAGTTAGAAACACATGATCTATCTGCAAGTAGCTTAGCTAGTAATATGAGCAATAAGGAAGACAGAATGAGGATTGATTTTATAGATGATAAGGAGCCTGATGGTCCTGAGCTGAGAGAGTCAAAACAAGGCCTGGAGAAAGATACTTTGCAAACTGAAGATGGAGCTGAGGTTGCCCTCGGTGGTGCTGTTTGGGACATCTTCCGCCGGCAAGATGTCCCTAAGCTAATTGAGTACTTAAGAAAGCACAAGAATGAATTCCGTCATATAAAAAATCATCCTGTAGATTCTGTGAGTAGCTTTGCCAGTCATTGTTGATGCTCCCTCCCATATCTGGAAAGGGCCAAGTCAGTTTTTTGATATACTGTTTCTTTTACAGGTTATACATCCTATTCATGATCAAACTCTGTTTTTAAATGAGAGGCATAAGAAACAGCTGAAAAAGGAGTTCAGTAAGTTTTTCAATTAGTTTTCTTAGTTTAGACTTAGTTGAAACGTAATACCACACCGCATTAAAGATCCTCCTTTTTTATGCAGATGTTGAACCATGGACCTTTGAGCAACACCTTGGGGAGGCTGTCTTCATTCCAGCAGGATGTCCTCATCAAGTGAGAAACAGACAAGTAATTCATCATCTTGTGACAAACATGTCATTTTTCTTGGGTGCAACATGTCTGTTTTAAGTTCTAGCAAATTTCTCTTCTTTTTTGGCGGGATAAGGTTTTTTTGTTGTTAACAAAATTGTGGATACTTAAATATTCGAGTCACTTTTTGCAGCCACTAAAACGACCTAAAGTAAGTGTCTTTGGAAAAGGTTGGCATTATGGTAACAAGGCGTTACATGTTGAAAAAATTGAATTAACTAGAAGAATAAATAGTATATATTTGAGTCCCCCATCCAATTCCTTTAATTATTTTTAGTTCCCATGGGGTCTGAGGCGAATAGTAATAGTAATGCCAATGCTGAGGCCCAAAAGAAACAAGAGGATGGGCCTAATGAAGCCATTATGCAGAATAACCCAAGTAGCAAAAGGGTGAGGAAACCTCCCATATGGATGAAAGACTACAAGAAGTATGAGTGCATTACAAAAAATTATTAGCTTGTGCTGAGGTCAGAGTTAGTTACAACAGATTGGGAAATTGGTTGTGATATAAAAAGGAAATTATAGGGTAAGAAAAGGAATGATAGGTATTATGTTGCTATTTGATAGTGCAGACCTCCCTTGAGCTCAGGGTGGTATTAGTATACTGTGTCATTGATTTTTGCCTTATATATTAATTGAGTACTTTATATGTCAATTGAGTACACTTATTCTCCTTTGTCATATTGCTACTGTGATTGTTGTGAATTGCTGTGAATGTTTGTAGTGCCTATTAATTGGTGCTTTCATTGAGAGGAAATGGAGCCATGGCCCACGGAATCCGTTTGACCCGACTGGAGGAACTCACCTTGTCCAACACACAGGAGGTAACCACTCTTAACCGCAGGTTGGTGGAGGCAAATGAGAGGATCACCGACACGCAAATTCAACTTACAAACATGGACTCCTAACTGCGATCTATTGAGAAGTTTCTACGTGAAAACTTTAAGCTGAAAATGAAGGCCGCTGATTATGGCCCCGTTGGTGACGATGCCACAGATGGCTGTTCCGGTGTGGGATCAGTAAGCATGGGCACTAAACAGCCGTGGCCTCGGCTAAGGGTGAAAGTCGCTGATCTCCCCATGTTTGACGGCGAAAGAGTGGAAGATTGGGTCTTCCACGCCATCAGCACTTGGAGACGTTCGAGATACCCGTGGAGCAGAGACTTTGGGTGTTATCGTTTCATTTGGTGGGAGCGGCGTATGCATGGTATCGATGGGGGCATTAACAACAGCATCACCTACACCTACACCCGGGACACATTTCTGGAAGCGCTAGTAGTCAGATTTGGGAAGAGTCTCTTCTATGACCCTTGCACCGCCAAAGAATTGAAGCAGAGTGGATCGATGGAGAAGTACGAGAGCGAATTTGAAGAGTTGACCAACAAGGTCAATGGGCTGAATTAGGAGTGGATCATCTCCCTCTTTGTTGCTGGGCTTCAGGACCTGCTCAAATGTGAATTGCTCCTAGCCCAACCCACATCTTATGTCCAAGACGTTTCCATCGCTAAACTCCATGAGCAGAAGAACGCGACAATGCTGGGCTTATCTCGGGTCGGTAGCAATAAGGCCACAGTAGCCCAGAACCCCCAAGAGTTCTCACCCAATGACTACCCCTTCCACGAGTTCCATAGCCTCCGCTAACACACCCTCTTCTTTCCCAACACCATAAACAACCCCACAGCATTTAAGAAACTGACCAGCACTGATATTTGAGCACGAAGGGAGAAAGGCTAGTGTTATTATTGCGATGAACGTTACAGTCAGGGGTATCGCTGCAATGCTTCTTATCAGCTCCTCGTAGGTGAAGAGGAACTCCAGGAGCTCTTACATGGCACTGCCGGAACACTTGAAGAGGAGAATGACTCCGATTTGGAAGATGAGGGACACAGAGGAGGAACAACCTCCACGAATCAGTCTCAACGCCCTTGCCGGGGAGTTCCACCTTGAGACTCTGCACGTGAAAGGGACACATGCCAACCGACCCCTACTAATTTTGATTAACGGCGGTAGCACCCACAACTTCATTAAAGGGTCAATTCACTCAATTGCCAGGAAGCTCAATTTGTCTCTTAGGTAGCGTTTGTTTTGAGGTACTAGACGAAGATTGGGAGACTAAGACTCAGTATTATGTTTGTTGGCCCAAAGACTGATACTAAAATTTCAGTTTTTGTTTCCAAAATTTTAGTTTTTCAGTACTTCAAAAAAGTGGAAGCACAGAAGACTGAAATTTTTTAGGACAGAAACTGAAATTTTAATAATATTTTATACCTAAAATACCCTCATTTCAATTAATTAATTCTAACTTTATTTTTTGTGCAAATTAAATTAGAACTTTATTCTTATTTCAGTTTCTGTTCCTCAATTTACACCAAACACAATACTGAGACTTATATCAGTCTCAGTCTCTCGGTCTCTCAATCTCTATCTCTCTTCCAAAGGTAGCGTTTGTTTACAGGCACAGGACACTAAGATAGGGACACAAAATCGTGCTTGGTAGATGAGACATAGACAGAGACATTGTGTTCAGAGACACTGAGTTAGTGTACTTTGTGTCTATTCTGACAAGAAGGACATAGAGACACTAATAAAAGACAACTTATTTTTCATTTTTTCTTTCATTTTTCTTATTAATTTTTCATAATTATATTTTTTATTATTATATTTTTCTTCCAAAATTTTTTGAATGAAAAAAATGAGAATAAATTGGATTTTCATAATTTGTTCTAGTTTATCATCAAACAAAATATAAGAAAATTAATTTTTCTGTCTCTATCCTTTGTGTCTTATTATCAGTGTCTTGTCTTGTTCTGTTCTTAAAACCAAACGCAGCCTTATGTACTGGATCTCAAAGGCGCAAATGTGGTCCTGGGAGTACGCAAATGGGTTCCCTGCCACTATTGTTTCCGGTAGAGACCCTCTCTTCTTAAGTCGCATCTAGAGGGAATTGTTTGTGAATTGGGGTACTAAGCTGCTCTATAATATATCGTATCATTCGCAGGCCGATGGTCAGACGGAGGTTGCAAACCGAATGCTGGAACAATACCTGCGTCTGTTCACCCATTCCCACCCTGCAAAATGGTCATTTTATCTCAGTTGGGCTGAGTTTTGTTATAATAACTCGTTCCACACCACAATTGAGATGTCTCCACATGAAGCATTATATGGGTTTCTAGCCCGAACCATTCCAGGGTATGTGTATCGCTCATCTTCGGTTCAGGAAGTAGATGATTTGCTGCGAGTGCAGGAGTCTCTTTATATGGAACTGAAGTTTCGCCTCCAACAAGCATAGAACCGAATGAAACGATTGGCTAAATAGTCATCGTCGAGAGAAATTGTTCAATGTCGATGATTGGGTTCTGTTGAAGCTGCAACCATATAGGCAAAGCTGAGTGGTGGTTCATGGTAACTTAAAGCTTGCTAAGCAGTTTTATGGGCTGTTTAAGGTGCTGCAGGGGGTAGGGGCTGCCGCGTACAAGTTGGAACTTCCAACTGGCAGTGCTATACATATGGATGAAAGACTATGAGAAGTAAGTATGATGCGTCATAGGGAATTATTAGCTTGTGCTGAGGTCTGAGTTAGTTACAACAGATTAGGAAATGGGTTATGATATAAAAAGAAAATTATAGTGTAAGAAAAGGAATGATAGGTATTATGTTGCTATTTGATAGTGCAGACCTCCCTTGAGCTCGAGGTAGTATTGGTATACTGTTCCATTGATTTTTGCCTTACATATCGGTTGATTACTTTATATGTCAATTGAGTACACTCATTCTCCTTTGTCATATTGCTACTGTCATTGTTGTGAATTGCTGTGAATGTTTGTAGTGCCCATTAGGGTCATTGTCAAGGTCGAACCATTTATGTTTCTTATTCCACACGTATGTGGTTGAGAGAGTGATTTGTATAATTAGCAGCACATTTTCTTCCTACTTTTATTTGAAATGGACTTCATATGGTTCCATCTACCATGCTAACCAATATTAGTTTCTTATAAATTGTCTTAAACTTGTTTTTGTTGATCAGTCTTGTATAAAGGTTGCTCTTGATTTCGTTTCTCCGGAAAATGTTGGAGAATGTTTACGATTAACTGAAGAGTTTCGTTTGCTCCCAAAACACCACAGAGCCAAGGAAGACAAATTGGAGGCAAGTTTTTATATTATATCTTTGTTCTTTTGTCCATGTCGATGAGTCTTGTTCGTCGCCCGGTTTCCTACATAACTTCTATAAAAATATTATGTGTCATGGAAAGTGCTTGACAGTTTTGTGCAATTCTCTCTGTTTACAGGTTAAGAAGATGACGCTTTATGCTGTAAGTAATGCTGTTAGACAAGTCAAACAAATAATACCGGTCAACGAGTAAGATTGGTTCTACTATCTTAGAAGTTTGTTCATGTTTTAGCTACTTCTGCCATTGTTTTGACGAATACTTGTTACAGTTATAAACAGATTCCCCTTTTTCTTAATAACATTTAGGTGAATAAGATTATGAAATATGAAAATGACAAAATGTATCACTGCCATGTTATAATATCTAGCTTTTTTAGCTGATGCAACAATATCTTGTTAAAATGTGTTTGTAGTATTATTACAATCTTACCTTTAGCCAGTTCGGCTTTTTTCAGCGAGTTCTAAACTTTTTTGGTTTAGTCTAACAACATCTGGGAACCTTTGTCAAAAGAGCTTTAGGAGAAAGCAAAAAAAGAAAACATATTTGGTGTCAACTAGTATTTTTTTTAGGCCAACAAAGAAAGACACTAGACAGGGGGAAGCGAAAGAGAAAGAGCTAAATATCTATTAAATTCTAAACTTCTTTTTATATATATATATAGAAAAAAGTAAAAAAATATATATTATTCTCCCTACTGATGCGGGGTCCATATTTCCTCCACTGTCTACAAGACCCGCTCGCTTTATCCATTTCACGGATAGGAAAGAAATTTAGGAGGAATCACGATTCTGCTCCGGTTACATTAAATATTCCATCCCCCTTGAGTAAATGAAAATGGGTAGAGAAATATATTATTTTATCATTGGATACAGCCAACGGTTCTGGCCCCTCATTGCCGAACTTATATTTCTCTAATCTGTTCCCCTACAAACAAAATCAGTCTCACACTTGCCAAGGCATTCTCAGATTATCTCCTGCATGCCTGCCTATTTGACTCGTTTGATTCTGCATGTGCAACTTTAATTCACTTTCACAACCTATAATTATAAATATCCAACGCTGGATATAACCACTAGTTCGCTGATAAGTTGTTTTAGTGATGCTGTCCAATTTTAAAAATAAGTTATAGAGTATTATTTGTATATATAATATGTCAATTATTATGCTGACTTACAATATTTACTATTAGATTTTATCATTAGATGATATATGAATTTCACTCAAATTACATATATATCTCATTTGCTGACAGATGATGCATGAACCAGCCTTAGGTTTCATTCAGGCAACAACAACAATAAAGTCTTGTTCCACTAAGTGGGGTAGATTATATGAATCAAACGATGCTATTGTGTTTTGTTATATATCATGTTTACAGAGAGACTGTTTATATGTAGATCTTGTTTGACCACATCATGGATAGTCTTCTTAGGTCTTCCTCTGTCTTTCGTCTGTTGTCTGTCTTCCATTTTATCCATCTTCTTGACTGGATGTTCTATTGGTCTTTTTTTCACATGTCTAAACCACCTGAGACGCGATTTAACTATCTTTTCCACAATAGGTACTACAACTCTCTCCCTTATATCTTCGTTCTTTATTTTATCCAATCGCGTATGACCATTCATCCATGTCAAGTTGTCAACATCTTCATCTCTACCACACTCAGCTTATGTCGGTACTTTTCTTTAGCTGCCCAGTACTCCGTACCATAAAGTATAGCCGGTCTTATAGAGGTGCGATAAAATTTACCTTTAAGTTTTAAAGACACTTTTTTGTCGCATATAAAACCAGATGCACTCTTCCTATCATACACTTTTTTTAAATCGGTAAACACCATATATAGATCTTTTTATTACTATGATACCTCTTCCATAAAATACATTAAGTTTTCATCCAGACCCGAAAAAAAAAAAAACACACCAGGTTTCATATATTAATTATCAAATGTACGTGTAGTAACATTTTTAAAAAAATATAGATTTGTAAATAGAAAAGGATTATATAGCTGTAATATATATTTATTCTAGGATTCCCTGATCAAGCTATTACTTTTTGAAACTTAAATCCGGATTCACTGTACGGACATAAGTGCCATACCATAAATTATTTCTTCTTTTTTCTTTCATAAGTGCCATACCACAATTGCATTACATACGAAAAATGCATGATTTGTACGGGTGAGAAAGGGACACATTTCACGAGAATCCATTCCCCAATCATAAAACACCCAATTTCTTAAGCTAAGGTGAGTAGACAAATACAAATACATCACCATTCATAATTCCATTCTAAACTCCAGGGAGAGAACAAGGTGTAGGTAGTAGGTGTTGAGCTGTTCATGCATGGTTGATCAATGCCGGAGGTGAATCACGGTTTGTCCATGTTATTTGAAACTGAAGAAACAGATTAGTTTTTTTTAGTTGTCCACGTTATCCTTCAATTCGACAGCCAAACAATTAATTTGTCACAAATTTGAGCTTTATTTAAGAATTTGTCACTAACCAATAGTTGCTGCATGCATAAGATTTAGGGGTGTATATGGGTTGGGTGAAATCAGATTTATTCTAACCCAAATTCGATCCAAAATATATACCAGATTTATTTTTTAGATTCTAACTCGACCCTAGACCCGATGAAACCTAAACATTTTTGGGCCACAATTATACTAGATCCAAACTGTGCTTTTAAAATTTTAACAATAATTTATAAAAAAATTATATATAAAAATATTTATTTATGATACACTTAACTGTTACTAAGAAGTTAATATTCATATTTAAACTTGAATTTATCAATAAATTTTAATTTGATATTTCTTTGATCTATTTTTTAATTTAACAAGTGTAATTAAAAATAAAATAATAATCTTATAATTAATATAACATAATTCATTTAAAACATATATACATTTTTTAGTTTTCTTAGGGTGCACATGAGTTGAGTGAAGTCCGGTTTGCATTGACCCAGATCCGGTCCTAAATAATGACTGAGTATAGTTTTGAAATTCTTACCCAACTCTAGACCTGGTGAAATCACATCAAATTTGCCTTAAAATGTTTTGAGTTCGGGCTGGGTCTTCGCGTCGAGCCGGATCATGTACACCCCTAATAAGGTGGGATTTGAACCCTCGACATTTATTTAAGCGGGCAAGTGAGTTGACTATTCGACCAATTCAAATTGGTTGAAACAGAATAGATTTTAATTCTTTATATATTTACTGGATTTCAGATTTTATTTTTAATAGACTGGAGTTTGGAATTATGGATATATTTTGGTATTATTTTTTATTTTTTGAAAAAATGATAAATAGGTCTTTTTACGGATATTTTTTTCCTTGACCATTTTAAAGTACTTTTAAGTTTTTGACTTTTTTAAAAGTGGGGCATATGAATCCCTTCGTTTATATGGGTTCGTTAAACTCAACAGAAAAATATGACATGGCTCTCGTTGCGCTGACTTAACCATTACGAAGGCACATGTGGAAGAAGAATTTTCAAAACGAGACAAATAAATCTCCCTTCTTTAAAACGATGTTGTTTGATTAGCACTCAAACAAGCGTCACAAGACCTTCAATACAACCACGATAACACATCACTCGCCATTATAGAATTCCTCGAGCTTCACACCGAGTCTGATACAATACTCTCCAACAACCCAAACCTCTCCACTCTCTCCTACCATCTTTCCCGCCTCAAGCACCTCTTCGACCACATTATCTCCACCACTTTCCGCCACCGCCCTTACTCCCTCTATTCCTTCGTCTCTCGACGACTCTCCACTCACTCCATCTCTAAGCTTACCAACTCCATTAAGTCTGAAATCCAAGCATGGATTGACCGCAAGAGAATCCACTTCCTCTCCTGTCACCTAAATGACCATCTTGCCCCTGACGACTTAATCACTCAGTTGACTCAGTTCCGTCAACGCCTCTCCGAGGATTTCAACTGTGACTTGCAGGTCCTAGTTCTCAAGAATAAGATTTTCTCTTCACTTGAATCGGTTCTCTTCAACGGTAAGTGCTCCCTCAATGTTTGGGAGCACGTAGGGCTGGTTGTGGCAATGCTGATTCAATTTAAGAAGGACATGTTTGTTGGGCAAGTTTTCATGGGCCATACCGTTCGAACTCTGGCAGGTACGGGCATGCTGCGTTCAATTGAGATTCTGTGTTCTCTGATCAGGTCAATCAAGTCGCTGTTTGTGGACGAGATTGAATCAAACGGTGAGATTTCGAACATCATTGGATTTTTGGATTGCCAGGAATTGGAAATAAAGGTTTTAAGGATGGGTTGTGTGCTTGAGATTGGATATTTTGGGAGGAAGGAAGCGGTAAAGGCCATGCTTAAGGAGGCTTTGGTGGAGAAGTTTGGGAAGCTACAAAAGTCAGAATTTAGTGGAGATTTGATCAATTTAGATTACGAGAAGAAAGAGGAAGATGAGAATGATTGTGATGAAAATGGAGAAGTTGGAAACGGGAAAAAGCAGAAGAGATTCTTGGAGGGACACCCTTTTGCAAGCTACGTAGTGAAGTTTGCAGTTATGTTGGAGGCTGAAAAAGGATTGAGGCAGAGGAAAGAGGACATTTAAGCAGAAATTCTCATTAGGGTTAGGAAGGCTTCTGTTTCTGATGCGGAAGCTTCCACCATTATTGCTAAGGTTTTGTGAGACACCTTCATATGTGCATCTGTAACTTCTAAGAAAGCACAATGAGAATTACGTCAGATTTTTTTCGTTAGGTCTGATGGATCTATATAGGGATGTCAATGGGGCGGGGCGAGGGCGGGGGATGTCTCCCTGCTCCCCGTCCCCGCCCTCAGATTTTGTCCCCGTCCCCGCCCCGATCCCCGCCGTGGGGAGATAATTGCCCCCATCCCCATTTCCCGCGTTCCCCGTGTTCCCCGCGGGTCCCCATTCCCCATCTTTTTATGTTGAATATTTATATGAAAATTACAATAAAAATTTTAAAAAATATAAAAGAAAGACAAAACATTATTACAACACACAAACATACATGTCTTATCCAAGATTACAACTTACAAATCAAGAAATATAAAATAAGAAATCATAATCCATAAAACGAAATTTTAAAATACAACTTCCATTCTTAAAAAAAGCCATAAAATAAAGTCTTCAATTTCCAACAAACAACTCCATGTTCTCTGTTAAAATACAACACAAATATGAATATGTTAACATACATCATAAACAAGAATATCATATATTTAATATGAATTTGACATAATAAAAAAATAATTACCTAAACTCCTAAATCCCCATATCCATCACATAGTCCCAAGGAATTGGAAATTTCGACCCTGATTTATCTATATTATATCAACCAACAATTTACAAGAGTTAAATTTAACATGAAATTGAAATTTAATACGAAATAAAATTTGAGTTATTAGTACTTTTACCTGAAGAGTGTATCCAGTGCTGAGTGCAAATTAACGCCTCAACAAGTTCACAATCCAATTTATTGCGATGTGGATGTATAACTCGACCACCGGTGCTAAAAGCAGACTCTGAGGCAACAGTAGAAATAGGAATGGCTAAAAAATCTCTTGCAATCTTTTGTAAAGTTGGATATTTCACTCCAATATTTTTCCAGTAGCCCAAAATGTCAAATTTTTCCAAATTTGTTTTATCTACCATAACACTCTCTTCCAAATAGAAATCCAACTCAGTTTTTGCGGCGCAGTCTTCAGATGTATCTTCCACAAATTGCAAGTAGATAGAGTTAAATTTTCTCTTTGAAGATCCTTCATCATGTCCAACATCCAAAGTAGAAGCTGAATTATCATCATTTGTTGCTCTTCTTTTAACCCTAGCCTTAAGTTGATATTCACATACTAATTCTTCCATCATTTTCTTCACCTTGCTCAGATGATTCTCACTTTGAGATCCATATATTTTAGGGAAAAAAAATTTCAATAACTTCATCTTATACCTAGGGTCTAAGATAGCTCCCACAGCCATGACTTCATTAATTTGATCCCAATACTTTTCAAACTTACTAATCATATTTGTTGCCATTCTATGAACTATCTCAATTTGAACTACACAACCACTCATTCAATGTCAATCTCATTTCACACACCTTGGAAAAGTACAAATTTGTCGTTGGATATAAAGTGCCAGAGAATAATTCACACACTATAAAAGACTTCTAATTTATCAACAAGTTCATTTGTCATTTCCCACTCATCATCAGATGGTACAACTTTATACAGAGATTCACGGTGTCTTAAACGCTCAAAAACTTCTCTATATGGCAAAGCAGAGGCAAGCATTAGATAAGTTGAATTCCATCTAGTTCTACAATCAAGTGCAAACTTTCTCCTATAATTAATATTCAATTGCCTACAAGTCTCT
>NC_029777.3:2427295-2455422 GCF_000817695.3 Arachis duranensis
TTGCCTTTTCAGCTTCATACATCTTCTCAACATCATTTCTCAATGTATTTCTTGTATAAAATTTGAACAAAGGTTGAGTCTCAGCCATAAACTCATGAAAACCCACTTGTTCAACAAATGACATAGGGTGTTCATCCCTAATAACCCATTTTGTGAGTGCTCGTCGTGCTGCCTCTTGACTAAATGTGAAGTTTCCAACCAAAAGTCAATCCGTTGGCCTTTCCGTTCCTGTAGAACCTGATGATTGTTGCACTGTTTTTAATATTGACTGTTTTGGTCCCCTAACAGTACGAATCAGGCAAATTCTAATGTGATCATGCAAGTGCTTAGTTCCTTGCTTTGTGTCACCTCCAATCTTTCTTTCGCAATATTTACATATTGCCTTCCACTTTCCATCTATTTTCTCCCTCCTAAAATGTTTCCAAGCCTCAGATGTTAATCTTTTTTTGTTAGGACTGTTTTGCACTTCTTGGCTAACTTCTTGTCCTCCCTCTTGTGTTTCTTTTTGTCCTTCCTCTTGTGTTCCTTGAATATGTACTTCAATTGCTTGACCCTCATCATCTTGAGTTGGTTCTATCTCATTATTATTTTTAATAGGAGTTGAGCTAAAACTATCCATCCTGGACATAAACAGCAAAATTTAACACAGAAACACTAAATTAGATTCTAGCTCAACTTCATATACAAAGAAAAAATTCAGAAAACAAAAATAAAAAGTAAAACAGGGCCTGTATAATTCTAAACAACTATATAAAAGCAAAACAGGGCCTGTATAATTCTAAACAACTGTATAATTCTAAACAACTATAAATAAAAAGGAGTGAAAGTGGATGATCTTGAATCACACAAGTTTGCAACGGGACTGCCATGTAAATTGACGCCAACACTACAAAGGAGAATTTCATGGAACCATTATTTCATTCTTCTCTATTTGAATTGCTGAAAAAGTTAATTTACTAACAATACAGTACAAACATTGCTTATGAGTTGAAACTTGAAAGCTAAAACTTAAAAGTAAGTAGAAAAACATATATAGAACTCCATGTATGGTATGCTCACAGCATATACATATATAAATTTAATTAAATTAATATGTTTTAAACTATAACTATTAAGCATCCTCACAGTACATACTTGTGATGCTGATGGCTTTGAGAATATGCATGTGATACCAAATACACAAATTGCAGAATGTCAACCAAGCATAAGTCCTTTTCATTTGGTATGAGATGCCAATACCAATATGTTATGTATTTATTTATTACATATTGTAATAATAAAAAAGTGACATTAGTAATGATAAGTAAAACAGGGCCAAGGTTATAAACAGAACACAGGAGGAATGATTTAATATAAACCACACAAGTTTTTTGTATTGCATAGAAGGAATGGCATGAACACAACATGATAGAAAGAGAGAATTGCTAAGATCGTAAACAGAACACAGCATGGCATAAACAGAACAGCCAACAAAATCAGAAGTTGAGAACCGCATTCATTAACAAAAACAGCAACCACCAACATCAAAAAATCAAAATCAAAATCAAATTCATGAAAAAAAAGAATTTTAAAGTATGAAAAATTACATTATCAGAAACTAATTATTAATTAGCATGCATTCCAATTAATGAAGTAAAATGCCAAAATCCAAGCAGAAAAGGAGAGAACAGTGAATCTTACCAGGAATAAGGGAGAAATGGCCGAAGAGGTGACATTCGCAGGTGAAAAGAAGAGTAGAGATGCGATGTAACAATGCAAGATGGCGGCGGCGCAGGAGTTGAACAGACTCAACGGAGCAGCAACGTTGGCGAAGAAAGAGGAGAACTGCGAGGTGCGGTGATGACGTGGTGAGTGGGCCGGTTGAAACGGACAGTGGTGAGGCCGCGAGGGAGGTGTTCGGAGGTGGCTGGCTGGGTGCAAAGAGGACGGAGAGAACGCAGAAGGGGGGTTCGCGTCTTCGCGAGGAGGGTGAGGGTGACTGGGTAGCTGACTAGCTGGTAGCGGCACTAGTGTGAGAAAAGAGAAAATTCCCCGCCATCAGGGCTCCATTCGGGGCGGTCCCCACGGGGATCCCCGCCTCCTGGGGATTTTTGACACCCCTAGATCTATATGAATGGAGGAATTCATATGTCCAACTTTTAAATAGGTTAGGAACTTGCAATAATTTATTGGCCAGCGGCAGACCCTTAAATGAAGTTCCGATTTGCGACGGATTAGTTCTTGGCCTGTCGGGTTGGGGAATATTGTAAAAAAAAAAAAAAGAGATTAGAAATTTAAAAGTGTTTTTAAATGGTTAGAAATAAAAATATTGTGAGACAAAAAGTTAGGAATCTATTTTTTTTTATTGTTGTTGTTGATGGAATCGTATTTTATTATTTACAGATTTTATCCACTTTATTAGATGGATGCTCACATTAAATAGAAAAAAAAAATAAATCATATTATGTATAAAAAAAACTTAATTATTAAATCAGATTTTACACGCACAATAAATAGCAATTGCTTTTTAACAAATATGCAAGAAGAAAAATATATCAAATGCTGAAACGAAAAGCTAAATACCAATAAATGCTCTGTCTGCTATGAAGTATGAACTATGATTAGCTTGAATTGCCTCATCAATATACCGCTTATTATGTCTCATTTTTCGTTGGTAAAAGCTGAACTTGAGCTTTCAAGTCCCTGCCTCACATGTTTCAAGCTCATTAAGCATCGATGGATTTTAGACCCCATTGATGGATCTCAAAGAAATCAAGAGAATAGTAAAAGAAGTAAAATGAAAGAGAATCGAACAACTAATGCAATAGTAAAAGATTGATTTGATTAACAATGAATGAATTCTAAGAAGATACCAATGAATGCCTTGTTCTTCGAATCTAAAGGAGAGAGATTCAAATGAACGTAAATTAACTCAATTCCATTCTTGATTTCTATATTACAATAGAGGGTAATCTCTTAATTACATTCTTATTTCTGTCGCTAATAATCCACTAACTAATTATTACCTAATTATCTTTTTTTGGGGTCCAAAATAATAATGATTGGCATCAATAATTCACATCCAATCAACGTTTGGAATCACATTTCTTCTTATGCAAGGTTATTCTAGAATATTTTTCTAAATTCATTATTACTAAGAATTGAGTTTAAGAATATATATATAAACAATTTCGATGATTAGTTCGAAAGATTAACTATCAATTCGATATTCAAAAATTCAGCCACTTAAAAAAAATTTGAAAGATGTTATCGACAAAACATCTTTAAAATGATTTTAAAATACGATAAAAAAACCTAATAAACATTATATCTTTTATAATTAACAAAAAAATTTCATATTTAATAAACAATTTATTCGTTAGATTTAAAATTTTGTGGTAACATTTGAATAAATATTTAAAAGGTGTAAAAAAATTTGAAGCAAAATTCGATCTTAATTTTTTTTATTTTTCAAAAAAATGTGATCATTCACAATTTTTAAAAAAAAATTCACTTGACAAAAAATGATCAAATTTTAAGAATGAAAATTTTTTATTTTTTTAATAATAATTGCAAAAATTTATATCAAAATTTAATATCTAAAATCGTTTTTTAGAATATATATTTAATATTTAGTTCTTTTTGTCGTATTTTAAAATTTTTTGACAATTTTTTTGTTGTTAGCATTTTTGGGATTCATTTTTTCAGTGATACAAACTTTCAAATACTATTTTGATAGTTTATTCTTATCTCGAATTTAAAAAAGATTCCATAAAAGATGTCACAAAGATGATAATAATTTTTCATCAATTAATAAAATACCTAATAACTCATTTTATGAGTTTAATGGCTATATTATAACCATTATTCTCTCTTAAAAAAAGAGGTTATAATATTGGTTAGATATGTAAAAAAATGTGACTCAATAATGATACCGCAACAAAATATTAAGCAACTTATAAGAAGAGCAATTAATTCTTCTAAATCAACAAAACCTAAAAGATCATTTACAACCTCGGAATAACACAAGGAGAGGGAATTTTTTTCTGAAATAAAAAAAAATTATTTTCAAAAACAAACTATTTGAACTTTAATTTTTAAAATACATTTTTTTTAGTTTAGGGCAAGTTTGCGACACTTTCGGTGAATTTCACGTTGAGTTTCCAAATAAAAGCATGGTTGTTGGAGAACGGAGCACAACACCATTATTCCATTCTTCTCTTTGGTTTTCATCTTAGCATTTTTTTCTCTACATCAATAAATCCATTGTTATCCATTCATTATGATGATGAAATAGTGTATGATGAAAAATGTTTTATTGTTTTTAAGTTGAGGCAACCAATAATTACGTACATGATACTGAAATTCAACAGTCTAACAGCGTTGAAGAATTTGATATTGTATTCTGTTGGATAACAACACACGAAAGAGTGAAAAAATTTATTACAGATATTCGTCGAAGTAGATGACAATTTGTTTTATAAAAGGTATATTATAGTTGTCTTTGTTCTATTGTTAATTATGTTTTATTAGACTACGGTTTTGAGAAATATTTCTGTTGTTTTGAATTAGGTATCGGTTACGTGACGACGAGAACGTACGTCTTATAAAGTCGTGGCACAACCTTTGGACAAATATTCATCTGTTGGAATTATTCGTGTTTCTAGTTGAGTTGGGTGGACGAGGATCATCTGCAGATACTATTGATGATAGTCCATTAAGTGGAACTGTTAGAAGAAATATTAAAAGGACTATGGTCGATTTAAATATGGTCAAATGTTGAACTTAGTAATGTTGACATGATGGAAGATAATGTTAAAAGTCATGAGGGTTCTGCTATCAGGAATTCGATGATGGATCCGTATGAAGTTAACACTACAAGAAAAGAGAGCTATTTTAACATGATTTTTTTTAACCGCCATAGTTAAGTGTAAAAATTAATATATATTTTTGACAAATATTACAAATGTCAAATTTTTTATATTTTTTTATGAATAATTTGATTGTAGAAAATTACTCCTCAATTTTGACACTTATTTATTTTCAACTTACTCTATTATTCTTTTTCTTCGTTAAGCTCCGTCAATTTTGGCATCACACTACTCTCAATTTAGGATCATATTACTCATTTTTCATCTTCAAAATCTCAGTTTATTCTTCAGTTTCAAGATCTCATCTCATTCTTTGTTAAAAAAATTTTGTTGAGAATTTTTTATGGTTAATAAGTGTCAAAATAAATAGTATTTTTGATGATTAATAAGTATCACAAAAAATATATTCTCAAATTTTTCTAACAAATTATTTTAGATGGCCAATATTTATCAAAATAAGATTTAAACTTTTTTTTACAATTACTTATATGTCAAAAATACTATTTTTGACAAAACTTTTATTAACATATTTTTATAGTTAAAATAGTGTCAAAATTTATTTTTTTTATAAATTTTAATTTTTTTTACATATATTAATCCTAAAAAATAGTCTATATTGTTGTAGTGTAACCCCGATGACGGAGACGATGTTGGTAATGAACCAACGAAAATTTCTAATGATAGTGACGAGGAAGAAGAGAAGAACTATTATGGTGACACACAAATTGCTCTGATACAACCTCCCGTTTCTCGGCCATATGACTGTCCGGGTCACTTCTCCGGGTTGAATCTTAATGCAATGACTTTGGATTGGTTGTTTACCCATGGAGGCCTCGAAGAGGATTCAAACAATGAGTTCGAGGTTGGACAACAATTTGAAAATAAAGAAGAAGTCATGTTGGCAGTTAAGAGGTACAATATCAAGAGGGATGTAGAGTATAAAATACTAGAGAGTGGCCAATTGAAGTATGACGTACAGTGTATCCAGTTTGGGCCTGAATGCTCTTGGAACATACACATAACATATCGCCGAAAGCAAAAGAAATGGGAGGTTAGGAGATATAAATGGTACGCCACTAACAGGATCACCATCGATCTTGAGTCCCAATTGGTAAGCCATGTCTTGCAAGGTGATAGTCATCTCACTGCATAGCAGATGAAACGTAAGGGACTCGGGTCTCCATCTCTCTATCAACACTGACGCTAATAGCCAATAATGCTCAAACTCTACCATGTACGCCACATGCTCAAACCCAACTCGTTTGAGATATGGCGTAATCTGCTCAGGCAGGCGTCTCATCAAATTTCGTCTGGTGCACAAGATCAGAGATGCCTACCGAACAAAATAAACAAGTAAAAAAAAGAGGGTCAACACATAAAATTACAAATCACATTTTATTACAATATAATAAACAAGAATGATAAAAGAAGTATACCACTCGATCAAGTCTGCCTGCAATGTGCTCATCCCGATCTAATCTACAAAGCGTATACTCGTATCCTAATAATTGCTGCTCCATCTAACTACAGTCTAGTAAAATAAAATAAAATAAAATAAATTGAATTCAGTTCCTTTCACATTAACTAAATTTTTAAAAGACATATTTAAACTAATAATTATCTACCTTACATCTTAATTAGTTTATAAACTTACTAATTAATATGTAAACCAACTACATGATCACATCAACTAACTTTATAAACATACTAATAAATAATTAACTAATAACTTAATTTTACTAACTGTGTACTATGAAGCACGGATTCTCTCATGGTGTCGGCGTATTCCTGTCGGACGCAAATCCGACGCCGACACGTGGTGGATACTTTAAACGAGCGTATCGGCGGCGTGTGTTCTTGCGGTGTAGAATTTTAGTAGAGCTGTCACGAATCCGAACAAGTCCGACTCGATTCAGATGTTCATGAGACGAACCTTTTTGCTGGACTGCAAATCTTCAATTGATTTTGTGATTTTATGGCCCGATTAACTAATTTTTTCTTTCTAATTTTAAAATATTCTAAAATTAAAACAAATCCAAATTTAAATTTAAAAATAAAATAATTAATAAATCAAAACCTAAATCTACTTACCATTTGTCTTTGGTAGCTTACTACTCACTAGCTTAAAATTTTTTATTTTTTTAATAATTACATAATTTTAAGACTTTTTTATGCAACTATATTTACTCTTATATTTACAATATGATATTTTATTAATTTAATATATTATTTAAATTTTGATTCACAGCGTATCCCAAACGTGTCATATCCAATTTTTTATAAAAAGAACATGTCGCCGTATCCGTGTCGTGTCGTGTCCGTATCGCGTGTCGTATCGGTGCTTCCTAGACCGTGTATCATTCTAATATAATCTAATTACATATTTAACTAACTCTATAAACATACTAATCAATAATTAACTGATAACTTAATTGTTCTATGTATCATTCTAATCTAATCTAATTACATATTTAACTAATTAACATCGAACTCACAACTTAAACTAACTATTCTGGCTAAATTAACTAACAATTAACTAATAAGTTACTCTAACTAACATGTTGTAAACAGTAAATAGGAACTCTACTTAAAAATAATAGCATAAAAAATCTGACTAACATGTTATATACTGATCTGAAACTGATGATCTAGTACATAAAGGACTTTACGGATGTACGAAGATAGAAAATCTTGTAGAAAAGATTCTGAAAATGACAAATGAAGAAGAAAGAAAGGAGATTCGGAAGAAAGAAAAGTTAAAAACAACAAACTGAATGGCCCCACGGTTTATATAGTATGGCGAACTCTATTAAAATAACAGAGATCGACAGGAGTGCGGCGAACTTGTCATAAACTCCAAAAAAAGAAAAAGAAAAAACTGTATCTCTGAAACTAAAGTTTAAATAATTTGTTTTTGAAAATAAATTTTTTTTCTTATTTATTTCAGAAAAAAAAACCTAAGAAGAGGATCTTATAACATCATAATTTTATCATATATGTATTATTCCAAATACATGCATTTAGGTATAATTTCTAACTTAGTACTTCTAGTGACCCATGTTAATTTAAGTGTCGAAGTCCTGCAAATACAATTTCCTCGATCTCCCCACAGAAATGACAAACTCAGGACTTTGAGAACTCGAAATAAGAGGATGGTAATAACATTGTGTTTTCAGTCCACTTTTTTACAAATTTTATTCAAGTAATTCCTAAATTTAAAAGAACAAACACACTTTTGAACATATGTTTATCAATGGGCGACAATGTCCCCCTTCCCCCAAAAAAGGGATTTCTTTGTCAAATCTAAGCTCATATTACAACATTCAGTAAATGAGGAGCAGAAGATGGTAACGGGATGTAGGAGAGGGACAGAGGATTGCATGATACATATGGGATTTCCTTTGTTTATGTGTCTATTCTTGACATGAAGCAAGGTTCAAGGAAATAAAGTGACATTCAATTTGAAAAGGCAATAATATCGTGACCTGTGTGCTATATAATAGAAGGATATTTCGAAACGAAGCTACGCTTTAACGCGTTTTGTCTATTGCCATTCGCATAGATTGCGGGATATCATGTGCAGCACTCCATGTGCACTGTTAGAATAATCAGCAGCATCATCTGCATTTAATCACGAGTTTTAGGTAGATGTTTATAAAGGTTCACATTGAAGCATGTTGCGCTTAGAATTTAGCAACCGACTTAGTTATTTCCCAAGCGATGTTTTTCTATGCACGTCTATCACATAATTGTCATCAATAACACTTGGATACAAACCCAGTTTTCACTACAAAAGTCGACATTTCTTCCATGTACAAGTATTCACAGTAGGGGCGGCTATGCAAATGATTTTAGTTCAGTTCTCACATACTATTTTCAGAGTTAAATAACTATTCACTTGAACAAAATAATAAAATAATCCTACTTTGAGTTTTTAACGCACTAGTCAGACAATTGATCCACCTAAGATAGTTGGTGTCTTTAATAAGGCTGGCCACTGTGATTCAGACTCAACTGTTTGGGTAGCATTGTAGCAACCAAACAAAAGCAGTAAAAGGAGGTGATTACCGTGGAAAAGTAGCATATTGATATTGGTTTGGTTTCATGAGTCATGAGTCATGGCCAACCCAACTATCATCATTATTAGGCTCCGCTTTTTGGCAAATGAAATTGCACCGGTAACTAAAAGAGCCCACTCACCACCCACCGCCTTTACACAAACTCACTATTCTTATTCTTACTATTTATAATTCTATCCCTCTTCCTCCTTTTTCACACTCTCTTTCTTCACTCCTCTTTCTCTTTCCTTGCAACAATGGAAGAAGCAAAACCCAACAAGGCGGCCCTGCTCTCATTCCTGGCCTTCTTCCTCTCACTCTCCGCAGCAGCAGCAGCCACTTCTAACTTCCAAACACAAACACTAACCGTCAACACTCTCCCTCACCCACCCATCCTCTCATGGCCCGAGTCCGAATCCAAATCCATCTCCGATTTCGACCCAGCCGAATCCGAAGCGGAATCCACCGCCATCTTCTCCCTGCAACTCCACCACATAGACGCTCTTTCCACTAACACAACACCACACCAGCTCTTCAACCTAAGGCTCCAACGAGACGCCGCCAGGGTCCACGCCCTGACCTCCATTGCCGCAGCTACCAACCGGACCCGTGCCGGGACCCGTTCTCCCAGATCCGTTCCGGGTTTCAGCAGCTCAGTCATCTCTGGTCTAGCTCAAGGAAGTGGCGAGTACTTCACGCGCCTCGGTGTTGGAACCCCAGCCAGGTACGTGTACATGGTGCTTGACACCGGAAGCGACGTCGTTTGGCTTCAGTGCGCGCCATGCAGAAAATGCTACCAAGAAGCCGATCCAGTTTTCGACCCATCTAAATCCCGCACCTTCGCGAAAATCCCCTGTGGCGCCCCTCTCTGCCGCCGCCTTGACTCTCCGGGATGCAACCGGAACAAGGTCTGCCAGTATCAGGTCTCCTACGGCGACGGTTCCTTCACATTCGGTGATTTCTCCACCGAAACGCTCACATTTCGAAGGAGGAGGGTTGCGCGCGTGGCACTCGGGTGTGGTCACGACAACGAGGGTTTATTCGTCGGTGCCGCTGGCCTTTTGGGCCTGGGTCGTGGAAGGTTATCATTCCCAGCTCAAACCGGACGCCGGTTCAACCAGAAATTCTCTTACTGCCTCGTTGACCGATCCGCTTCTTCCAAACCATCTTCAATCGTTTTTGGTGACGCTGCCGTTTCTCGAACCGCTCGGTTCACTCCGCTTCTCAAAAACCCTAAGCTTGACACCTTCTACTACGTTGAGCTTATAGGCATCAGCGTCGGCGGCACTGCCGTTCGCGGAGTCTCCGCCTCGCTCTTTCGGATCGACGCCACAGGGAACGGTGGCGTTATAATCGATTCGGGTACTTCAGTAACCCGCTTGACCCGACCCGCTTACATCGCCCTGAGGGATGCTTACCGTGCCGGAGCCTCTCATCTGAAGCGTGCGCCGGAGTTTTCGCTCTTCGACACGTGTTACGATCTGTCGGGGCAGACTTCGGTGCAGGTTCCGAAGGTGGTGCTGCACTTCCGAGGTGCTGACGTGTCGCTGCCGGCTTCGAACTACATGATCCCGGTGGACAACAGTGGCAGCTTCTGCTTTGCGTTCGCCGGAACGATGAGCGGGTTGTCCATTATTGGCAACATTCAGCAACAAGGGTTTCGGGTCGTGTACGACCTTGCGGGGTCTCGGGTCGGGTTCGCGGAGCGAGGGTGCGAGTGAATGAATCCTGGGAATATCTTTTTCCCCTGTTTTATTATTATTGTTTTTAATTATTATTATATCTTAATTAAGTTCTGGAAATGTTAGATTAGATAAGGTAGATGAAGATGGGAGGAGAAACTAAATGAGAATGTGTGTAGTTTCTTCCACCTCTCTATTCTCTCTATTCAGATGTGCTTTGTTGTTGTTCTTTTTACCCTTAGTCTTACCGATTTGAATATAAATATTACTACATTCTTATTCGATTTAGCAGCATGCTTTGGCGCATGGCAAATAGTATAGTATTGTTGAAATAATGTGTTAGTTCTAGACTTCTAGCTCCACAGCAAATATCATTTTCAATATACTCACATCACATTTAGCTCCTATAGTAAGAAAAATAGTAAGTTGGGGATGTGAATTTCGTGTTTAGCTTGACATAGACCCGTAGTTAGTTTCAAAACACATCTTAATCGATTATTTATGGAGTAGAAGTAGAGTATGTGTTGTTTTGCACTTGAATGAAGCGATGTGACCATGACGAGCACGCGTGGACCGTCAATCACGTACGGAAGAGCACTCTCTTGTCTTATTTTGCCACGCTGGCATCTTTTTCATTCGTGAAGCATTTTACGAGGGCCCTACACTTTTGTTGTTTTCGATTACACGTGTAGTCTTCTTAGATATGTAAAATGATGAATCCAATAAGCAATCTGCATGGCAATTGAAGGGAATTTTGGAAATTAATAAGGTCGGTAGATTATGCCTTATTAAATCAGTCATTTCATCTATTTCTATATATCATATACAAGTTTTTCTTCTTCCAACTTATGCTAATAATAAAATTATTAGATGATTTCTGTAGAAGGGAGAGAATCATGGTAGAGGTCTTTCTTTGATAAATTGGGAGAAGTTGATTGTTTTTAAGAAGGTTGGTAGACTGGATATTAGAAATATTGGCTTGGTAAATTTATTTTTTTTACTAGTTTGGTAATTTTTTAAAGAAAAAATCTAGGTGGCAGCAATTTTTATATTTTTTAGCCAGTACTTAATCATCAAAATAAAAATGAGTGATCTTTCACCATTAGATGTAATCTCACACCATTAAAAATACTATTGATTGCTAATTGATGGTTACAAAACACCAAAATTACTAATCCTCTAGCATTCCTCTTTTTTAAATATCCAGATAAACTCTGGATTCAAATAATGCTTGCTAAATATTTTAAGAATAATCATGGTCTTCAATATCATTGTCGTAGTAAATTCTATTTCTGAAAGGATATTGTTGAGACTTTAAATTAGATTAAAAATAACTATTCTTGGTGTATGGAGAATATGAATCAATCAATCTAGTATGATTCTTGGATTCCTTCAGGTAGATTCTGCAATGCAATGTCTTACATCCATATCTTCAATACAGAATTAACTATTAATCAGATTTAGAGAATAGAAGATGGCTTTTTGAGAGATTAGCAACTCTTCTCTCTCATGCTCTTGTAGATTTGCTGAATAATCTCAACCCTCAGCTTCAAGCTGGTCAGAACATCGAGTGAATTTCTTCATGACCAAGGAACAAGGTTTAGGGCTGAAGAATATTGCCTATAAATAGAAGAATCACGAACTGATGATGAAATTTCTATTTACAAAATCACACCAAAATCCTGATAAATTCTCAATCACACAGATGCTACAGAAGAACATAGAGTATATGTGTACGTGCGTGTCAAAAGTTATTTCTTTCATTGTTTATTTTTACTTTCGATTTGCCTTTTAATTCTTTGAATTATCTTCTTTATTTCTTCAACTATTTTTCAGTATTAAGTCTTTCTTTACTTCTAGCTATTCTATTTTAGTTCATGTTTAATTTTATTTTCATTTACATCTTTGAAGAAAAATTTGTTTGTAAAAGCATCTCTAATATTAGTTCTAATTTCAGTGTCATTTTAGGTCTTACAAAAACATTTGTAGGACCATATGTTATAAATAATGATTTGAAATTAAAAGGAAAATTTGTTTTTCCAATGCTTAATCTTAATTCATTTAAAATTTTATATTTTTTAATTATTATATCAACATAATTATACGAATGGCAAAATTTTATTGATTTTCTATTAAGGTGATACTATATCTCTAAGGTAATTCTAGTTTCATTTCATAAATCAACTTCAATGTAAATTTCAATTCTAAATCAATTTACTTCTAAAAAATATTAAAAGTGATACCCTAAAAACACTCTATTAGAAATATTTTAAAATTTCACCTAGTCAATAATACAAAGTTTACATTTCTTTTTCACTACTAACAAAGTTTATTTTGACATTTATAGTCGATAAGTTTTAAGGTCGAACTCTTTAAGAAGAGTCGTATTTACTCTCCAAATTGAGATATTGATACAAATTCGATCAACCGTTTCTGTCGAGATTAAAAAACCAAAATCCAAACAAAATAGATGCTAATATTTTTAGTTAAATGAATAATTAATAATAATTTAAATATAAATTAAATATAAAAAATAGTTGATTGTGTAACATTTTTCTTAAATAAATTACCCGGATAGCATGGTTAAATCAATAACAATGCTTGAAGCAGACATGGGCACATGCTCTGTTGCCATGATTCCAAAGTGCCCATATATGTTCCACATGAAAAAACAAAAAATAAAAAATAAAAAATTCAATCACCAACCAACCAGCCGACTCTTAAAAATTAACTGATAATAATACATGAGAGGAGTAAATGGCTAGTGCTGTAGAAGGTAGTTCGGAAAAAGAGGAAACCGAAATTCTCTTTTCTAATATGTTGTGGAATCTAGCTGTTAAGAGATTAAAAAGTAGAAGAAAGCATCCATCGGTGGAAGCTCCCTTTTTACTTTGTAAAATCACAATCATGAGGGCACCAAGCTCCTCCATTTCAGCTTAACACTGCCTAATTTTTCTTATTGCTTTCGATCCAACCACCAAGTTAATTAAGTAACTAGTTTCTTTTCGCCAAATCGTATAGCTCACGTTCGAAATCGTGAACATACTCATTATATTATAATAAAGTAGTATGATGGCGATGCTCACATGTGGCCTAAACTCTCATTGTCCTATGATACGTTTGTTGAACATATTGAACTTAAATTTATAAGATTTAAACAAAGTATAGATTGAGTAAAAGCATGCCTATAAGGCTATAAAAGCGGGATCAAGTAATCATGATTGCTCTTTGTATTCTGTATCGTTAGACTAAAAGCTAAGGATGAATGTGCAGTGTGTGTATGTATATGGCAGTCCATTTTTCAATATATGTGATCATTTATAAGCTGAAACCGAGGTAACAAATTCCAATATTGAAAATTCACCGATACATTACATAAAACCTTCTGCATGGTTGACGTGCAGAAATCATCAACCATTTTATACAAATTTTTTATTTTCGTATAAAGCCAACCCGTGTCCATGTGAATGGAACTTCTTAATTAGACATTATGAAGGAGGGTAGACAAAACTTATCAGAACTGCAATGATAAAGTTGTATATTATATCCAAGAATAATGCGTACATTGCACCTACAACCCCTATTTTCCATCCGCAGATATGGTTTTTGTGCATATATATATCTTCTATACGAAACATTAATTTAATGAATTTTAATGAGTCAAAGCGATTCTTGAAATTGTACTCAAAGTTTAAAGTAGTCCCTAAAATTAATAGTTGTTCTTATTTGATCCAAAATATTTGGCCAGACCCAAAAATAGGGAAAGTCTAAAATACAGCTACTGCCTAGCCGACCTCTCAACAAATCAAACAAAAGTGCTACAAGGTAATAACTCTCACCCCTGAAAGAGTTATAACTAACCCCTAATATAATCTCTTTCCACTTTTAGAAGAGAGATCTTAACAACCCCTTGATAAAAGGGTGGTTATCCTCCATCAATAGAAAAACTATTCCAATGGTGGTTATTGGCTCATTATATATAAATATCCTGACACTCTCAGGTATACCTAAGTCTCAATACTCTACAAACTTGTTAAGACCCTTGTTGATTTAGGCATCGAAGTGTTTTGCAGGTACTACCCCCCATCTCCTCACAAACAACTCGAATGACAGTTGCCTGACACAGCTAAGTCGGAAACCACCTCACTAAGAGCTTGGACCTCACATTCAGGCCCAGACACAATCCCATTTTAGGTAATCCTCGAAACATTGGCGCCGTTGTCGGAAACTTGGGAATCAGCACTTTATGGCGGACGATCACCATGAAGACAGACGTACATCATCTGAATCGTATATAGAATACCAAGACATGATCAACAATGACCAAACCCTTGTGGTACTTCCTCCAAGGATGGAGGAACTGCACGGGAAGGTGTGTTGGGCGATCATC
Organism: Arachis duranensis; assembly: GCF_000817695.3. Taxonomy (NCBI): domain Eukaryota; kingdom Viridiplantae; phylum Streptophyta; class Magnoliopsida; order Fabales; family Fabaceae; genus Arachis; species Arachis duranensis. Next base: position 2,442,276 of record NC_029777.3, read on the forward strand.
ATCACAGAAGAATCCCTTCCGAGGTTTGTCACCCGAAAGGAGAGAACTAACCCCATTCCACCAACCTCATGGGGCTGCTACATGAACATCATGGCCGACTCGAACAACTAGAGCAACAGTTAGAGCGACAGCGGAAGGCAGAGAGAAACCTGAGAAGAGAAATTAAACAACGAAGAGAGTTGGAAGAAAAGCTCTCAAAGTTGGAATCCGATCTTCGAGGCAGGAATTCGCGCACAACTCGGAAAAACACCCCATTGGGAGGAGAAGATCCTTTACTAAAGATATCATGCGGGCTAGAGTTCCTAGAAACTTCAAAAGCCCATATATGAATCTTTATGACGGGACGACTGACCCGAGGCACCACCTAAGTAACTTCAAAAGTCGGATGTACTTGGCTGATGCCTCAGATGCTATTCGCTGCAAGGCCTTCCCGACAACCTTAACGAAGTCGGCCATGAAATGGTTTGATAGCCTGCCACCTAGGTCGGTTACTAGTTTTGACGACATTGCACAGAAATTCCTAACGTGGTTTTCAATTCAAAAGGACAAGGTCAAGCATGTACCCAGCCTACTTGGAGTCAAACAGAAAGTCGGCGAATCCCTCAGAGACTACATGGAGAGATTGAAAATCCAAGACTTACCCACTGAGACAATAATAATGGGACTAATCAATGGTCTCCGAGAAGGCCCCTTTTTTCAGTCTATCTCAAAAAGACACCCGACTTCTTTGAATGATATACAGGAACGTGCTAAAAAATACATCAATAAAGAAGAAAACGTCAGGCTGCGAAAACCAAATTGGCGACTAGGGCATCGTCATCAGGCATGGGAAAAGAAAAAGGAGCCCAAAAAAAAAGAAGAATTTGGCTCGGAGAAACCTAGGTGGGCAATCAGAAAGAATAACATGCCTTGAATTTTGAATAAATACAAACATCACAAAAGTGTTAGAAATGCTTGGGCAAATCCTATAGTTTGAAGTGTCATAATAACAAAGAAGGAAAATCTACGAACAAGAAGGCCGATCACCCTCAGATATAATAAGCTTCATTCATGGTAATCGTATCAGCTAGAATGAAAAAGTCATTTGTGTAAATTCATAAAGCAAGATATTTCATTTTCTAACTAGTGGACCTTCCCTGCCAACTTTGCCAAGTATAGATGAATATAATTTTAACCAATGAATCATATGTATTTAGCTAAAGTTTGTAGCAAATAAAGACATGTAACAAATAGCAAATTATCGAAAAAAATTAACAACCATACAAATCTATCTTGCTCTAAGCATAACTAAGTATGATATTACACAGTAAATCATCAAAAAAAGGAGAAATAATAATTTCTAGCAGCGATCTCCCTTTAACATTTATTTTCATGTACTAAGTGATTATTCAGCAAGACAACAACAAATTCAAGGTTCAATTACTAATATATTCAACTCACATTTCTAGCAACAAAAATATTTAGCTAAGTAATTATTTGAGGAAGACAGCAACAAATTCAAGCTTCATTGATGATAATCAGTAAAAGATTCATCTTAGTGATGACTTTAAGCAACAAAGAAACCAGCTCATCAAATTATTCAAGATTCGGTGATGATAAATAATAACAAATTCACGTCAATGATGATTTTCAGCAAAAATAAAAACTAGTTCAGTGATATTTTCAGCAACAAATTTCGACAACAAATTAAAATCAAGTGTAGTAATGAATTAGGGCAACAAAACTGGAAAAAAAAGAACAGAGAAATTTATTAGAAATCACCAAATTGGGGACTAGCTTCTGGTTGGGTGAAGGAATCTGAAGGCAGGGAGAAAGCTAATGGCGAGATTCAAAGTAAGAAGACGACAATGACGACCAACCTCGGGACCGGCTACTTCTGCCGCCGGCAACGACGAGCGCGAGAAGGTGCACGACTAATTGTGAGACGATGAGGAGCCATGGAGCGACGGCGACGACCAGTCCCGAGACTAGGTGCTTCTGTTGCCGGCAACAACGAGCTCAGGGAAGGTGTGCGAGCGCGACTGAGTGCAAGATGGTGACGATTAGCGACACGGAGAGTGACGAGAACCTTAAGTGCGAGACCGGAGACGAGAGAGGGAGAAAGCTTGAGATCGCTAGAGCTAGTGAGCAGAGAGATGAAACGAAGGAGACGAAAGAGACGAAGGAGATGCTGATTGCTAAGGGCTAGGGCTTTTTGGGGGGTCAGATTAAGAGATTGATGGGACATTGAGATTGGGCTTGGCTTGGCTTGGGCTTGGGCTAGCAAGGGTCTAGGGTTAGTTTTTTTTTCAAGGACTTAATTGTAATTTTAAATTTTTATGGATTTAAATGTATGTGAAATAAAAAGTTAGGGATATATTTGTCATTTGATAAAAAAATTAAATATAATTCAATTCAGATTATGTAAACCGATCGGATCGAATCAGATCTGATAATTATAATAAACCGATTTTATTTTGGTTTATTCAAAATATTTTATTGACCAGTTTAATAATTCGTTCAATAGCAATATGACACACGTAACATCTTTAAAAAAAGACATTTCTGATGTCTTTATCAAAGTGGTCGCCTTTAAACATACCAACAGGTATTTTTAAGCCATTACGTTGAGTAATTACATCCCTAAGTACCCTTGAATCAGATACCAATCCTTCCCAACCACTAAGGACATTGACGAAATTCATATTCTGATTGCAAACACCTAAGACATTGGTGTATATTCCATATTTTCTTGTTTGGTACCTAGATTTATCACTATTGGGGACTGTGACATCTATGTAAGTGCCATCTAATGCTCTTAGACAACCCTATCAGATAGAAAAAACAAAATAGTTATTACATACAAGTAAACTTGACCAATAAAAATTTAAGCTTTATGAAACACCTCACTTTAAACCATTTCCATCTAGGATCTACACAATCCTCTGGTACAAGGTCTGCCTTTGCAAATAAGATATTTTGGACATACAAAACTGAACCTAATACCTTATGAAAATACCTATTAATAGTTTTACCAAACCTATAAAACCTAACTTGTACGTTGCGATTTTTAGTATGATGAGCTAATATGATCAAGAAAGTTGCTACTTGTTCGCCTATGCCAACATGACCATCTTCGTCTAACCCACCTTGAACTTGTAGTAATTCACACAAATTTGTAAATGCATTCAAACTCATTCTTAATTCTCATATGCAATTTTTATCTCCACCCACCCCAATGATGTTATCTAATGCATCTCGCCTTAATGGCAATGTGTTCACTCTTCGCCCAATTAAAAAATGACCCCACCTTCTATTCCTAATAAATATGTCAAAGAAACTAAAAAAATAACATCAACGTGTTAAATTGCATTCTCATAATTCAGTAATATCCAACACATAGCTTAATTTGTTTAGAACGATCTATCATCACTTCTTAAGAAACAATAAAAACATAAATGCATAAAATTAAAATAAATACTAATATCCAATATGACAACACTCAAAAATAATTTTTTCTTTATTATTTCAATTAAACTACAAATAAAAAAAACACTCATTACATAACCACATACTCATATTATCAAGCTAATAGTTTTTGATACATAAAATAAGAACTCTTAATTTAGTTCAATTGCTAATTTTTTTTTACAATTGTATTTACATAAATTAGAAATAAAATTCAAAGTGAAAACATACTAATAGACTTTAAAATTAAGTAATTAACCAGCTGGCTCAGATTCCATGAAAAAAACAACAAAAAAATTTATTGGAATCTAATTATATATATCAATAAAAATGTCACCAAAAAATAATTAAGATTTTATAAGATCTGTACCATTGAATTATCTTACATGATGCTCTAAGTTTGTTTCACCGCATCATAACATTATTCTTAGACTTGTATCTATATGCAAGAATATAATATCTTAGTTTAATTAAAAGGTTTGATTTCTAAATTGATGAAATATTAAAGAAAACAAATAATAATGATAGCACATAAAATTTTATACTTATCATGCATAAAAGTTCAAAATATGCTATTTAGGTGAATCTAATGTTAATATTTTTTTATAATATATATAATTTTTTTATCTTTAAAAATTGAATGATGTTTAAAAATTTTTGAGAATATCACACAGAAATTTGCACAGTTATCAAGTGAAAATACACAAAGTTTTATTATTAGAGCAAATTTAGAATTAAGAACAAACACAAAAAAAAAACTCTTAAATGGACTCAAAATCATACTTTTCTATCAACAAAATTCAAATTAAAATATAATACTCTTACCTTCTCTTTTTATTTGTTACCATTACTTATAATCTATTTTATTGACTAAAACAGAGAAAAGAATATAACCTAACATAATACTCCAACGAACCCCAAACATAATACTCCAACCAAATCCCATTAAAAATATAATCATTTCAAAAATTAAAAATTATATGTTTATTGCGCATTTACATACCCAGGTACACAACCAAACATAAAAAATGCTAAAAAAGGAGCAAAAAGCCTACTTCATATTTCTCAAACAAGACGTAACTGCACTGTCAGTCGTCGTACATCCTTTGTCACGGTGTTTCTAGTTGGAGAATTTCTAACGTGAAATAGGATTTTTCTTAGGGTTTTTTATAATTGTTGGTGTCAATAACAGAGAGAAGGGAAGAATTTACCTATATAACGTTATTGTGCAACGCAATATTTTGGCCTTATCAAAATACTAACATTTTGATTACTGTATCAGGGGCCGATTTGTCCCACACGAAAATTATCCAATAACACATAAGATCGTTATCTTACACGTAGAAACGTAACTTTACACGTAAAATTGGCTATGTGTATTGTTGACAAAGATTTTAACAGAAGGGTCGTAATGTTTAACGGAAGTGATGGATAGGAGTCGCAATGGCATTATACTTTTCCTAAGAGGTGAAAAAAGGTTTCGTGAAATTGTCCGAGACTACAACGAGATTTCACTCTTTTTTTTTTAAATTAGATAAAAAATCCAATCTTAAACCACACAAAAAATGTGACTTTTTGGCAAAGAAACATTTGACAAAGTCTTTTAGTAGATCAGGTCGAGCCTTTGATCGAATTCGAAAAAATATTGAAACGGACCTGATCTTAGAAATAAAAGCCAATCATTTAAATAAGTAAATAAACTGACTCAACGGATTCAACCCGTCCTAAGATGGAGACAGAGAAGTTAGAGGCTGCAATAATATTGGGTCATCAAGGTGGACACATGAGATGTATATAGTATCTTTGGATTGGACTTTGTTTGAATTTTTTCAAAAAGGTATATAGTTTAGTGTTTTACTTTTTGGGCTTCAAAGAGAGGACAAGGCCTGCAAAAAATATGTTACATAATCTGATATTTGCTTCTATTTTCAATTTGGATCCATATGACTTTCAGCTTATTATAACCCAATTATATTGAAAGTCGGCAAATGGCTGATGGTTTTTATCAGATTCAGTTGGAGGCCGTTGACATTTCGCGCGGACGGCGTCACCAACACGAAAAGGGGCAATTTTGCAAGGCACTATAAATTTAGGGTTTTTATAACTGCAGTATAAATGATAATGAATATATGACTCACATTTACGATTGAAATTGGGATAGGGATTGGATTGGAAGTAGGAAAAGTATGGAAGCAGAGGAGAGAGAAAGAGGAGAAGGGATTGGGAATGGAAGAAAGGTGATTGTTTTGATCGAAAAGGCAACCAACTCCACCGAACCCGAGGTGGATCCCCGCCTCCTCAATGCTATCAAGGCGGTGGTCCGATACTCCGATTCCGAGCTCCGCCTCTCTGCCGAAATTCTAATGGATCTCATGAAGCGTGACCACTCGCAGGTTCTTCCTTTTTCTTGTCCCCTAGGGCTTAAATTTCTTCCCTGCTGTTTTCTCATTAGGGTTATTTTCAATTAGACAAGTTTTCAGTATTTGTCGATCTTATCTGCAAAGAAAAACGAAAAAAAAAAGGATGTAATATATGTTGCATTCAAGTCTTATTGATATGGATAGGGCAGGGCAACCCCATGCTTACTTGACCAATTAGCTTGAAAAGGCATGAAATCATGAACTTGGTCACGTGGGATTTGAGTGAAGTTATGAAGTGAGCGAGTGTTTTGGCTGTACTTCTTCGTTGTGCATTGATTGATAAAAAAATTCAGCTCTTCTTGTTGCGGGAATCTTTTGTTTTGTAATTGATTATCTATCGACCAAACCGAAGTAACTAGTTTTAAAATTACAACGACGGGTGGGGATTATCCTCGGTTCCGCAGGCATAATTGACTAAGTGGATTACTTTAACTTTAACATTGCTGCTGTCATCTCTGAAACATGATCCTGAATTGATCGTGAAAGATATGTGTTGCAGGTTAGGTACCTTGCACTTCTTATCATCAATGAGCTGTTCATGCGTTCGAAGCTTTTTAGGACCCTTATTGTTGAGAATTTGGACCAGTTAATGACTTTGAGTGTTGGGTTCAGGCGAAATCTGCCTCTTCCTGCTCCACCAGCTGTTGCATCTGTTCTGCATTCTAAGGCCATTGAGTTCTTGGAGAAGTGGAATGTGTCATTTGGGTTTCATTACAGGCAGCTTAGATTAGGTTATGATTACCTAAAGAATACTCTTAGGCTTCAGTTTCCTAACATACAGGCTAACGTCTACAGTGGAAGAGATTGATGAATGTTTGGACATTTTGCACTCAGAGCATGAATCCATGTCAGATGATATCTTAGATGATGATGATGATGATGCTGCATTCCGATCCTTAGAGCTGCAGCGGATTCGTCTTGATGCATTGAGAGAAGGGGAGAAAGTTTACGAGAATAGTGAGAACAAGGTCATTTTTGATACCTTGAGGGAGCTGTACAAACTTCTAGTAACAAAGCATTTGGTTTGCATCCAAGAGTGGATTTCTGTTCTATTAAAAGTTGAAGTGGTAGATAATAGATTCAGGGATTCCTCTCTGAAACTATTCATAGATATCCTAAATCGTCTCAAATCAGTTAAAAGAAAATGCGAGGAGGCAGGTTGTTCTCTTACAAACTCATCAAAACCAAATGAGGAAGAAGATTTTTGGGAGGAGGGTATTGTTGGATCTAATGTAACCTCATTGAGTATGACTAGTAATGAAAACAAGGCTCTTGAAATCGCATTGAGTACAACTGGTATAGAAAACAAAGCACCTGCCATGGTATCAAGTTCCCATAGAATGAATATGAATAATGACAATCTTGGTTCAAACAAGAAATGTTCTGCTGGCTCTAATACTGACAGCATGCAGCATGGAAAAGAAGAAACTGAGTCAAATACTCTGAGGAGTAAATTAATGGCTGAAGCCCCTGTGGTGCATTGGGGTTCTAACTTGGATGACTGGGGTTCACAGAGAGTTTATATGGCCAACCAGCGGGGCTTGGAGCTTCAAAGTCACTGGGGTAGGGTGGACAATGATAGAGTTCTTCCAGCAGACAAAATTGATGAACTGAATGTTCAGGCCGTTCCTTATGAAGAAGAGCAGGTTGAGATACAACCATGCGGTGCTCCTTTGAGGAATGGTGGACTATGTCAGAGAAGAGATATAAAAGTTTGCCCATTTCATGGACCTGTAATTCCTCGAGATGATGAAGGGAGACCACTTGACAATCTGAGCCCATCAAAGGAAACAAACATGAATTTCAAGACTGATTTGGTAGAGGAGTTGGCAAAACAAGCAGTGAAAAATGTTCGTGAAAGAGACAAAGAGGTGGCAGAAAAGAGAGTAGTGGATAAACGATCATTGAAGCGGGCAAAACTTGCTAAAATTCGAGAGCACAATGAAGTAGTCTTGCGCGATGCTGCTTTGGCTTCAACTTCAAGATCAGCGGCACTTGGGGAAGACGGTGAGGATAGATCATCTGCCAAAGAAAAGAAGAAAGGTCTTGCATCCATGCTTCAAAAGAAAGTCACATCCAAAGATAGAATTGCCCAAAAGCTTTTGGGTTCGCGGGCAAGGGGCTGCAGTTAGGCAGCAGCTTCTCATGCTGCTTTATTTTTCTTTGGCTGATTATAATGTCCACCAAGAATGAAGAAAAAAGCAGTTTGTTTGGCCATCTGTAATTTGGAGAGGAGCGAAATTGAAAACATATTTTACCACATTTTCTATAATTTTTTACCCGTATATACTAGGTGCCAAGATGTGTTTATGTTAACCATAACTATAATTTGTTGCCATAGGCCAATAAATGTTCAATTCATCAATTATTATTCCCATCAAGGTTGTGTTTATGTCAAGGTTGTGTTATGTGTGTAGCCCATCAAGGAATCTCACTTATAAAAATACCTCGTGGGTGGTTGTGGAATCATTAATAGTATCATAAATGCCTTCCATTTTCATTAAATAAGGGCAGCTCAGTAGTCTGAGTTGCCAGTGGTGGTGGTGGTGGACCTCCATGATTCATGACCAAATTATTGCTTTCCCCTAACAAGAAGACTCTAATAGCGAATTTCGACTGTACTCCAAAATTAGTTATTTTGGACGCACTCATCGGTGGATGGGGTTTTTTCATTGTGATTTCAGAAATTGTTGATATGAAGAAGTTGTCATAGTGCTGTGAGGAACTAGAAAACGAAATAACTGACAGTATATCCGGATTATTATTGGGGGAGATTAACCCGCAATAATAAAAGAGATGTTCCGTCAACTCGAGAGAAAGTTACTTTGATTGCAAGTCATTCATTTTTTTATCCATTTCTATCTTATGTTCTTTAGCCTTCCATGGAACCTGTCTTATTATCATTTGTGTCAGATTTAACTCAGCAAACCTCAATGTCGAGCATGAGGCACCTAAAATTAACAATTGTATGTATGGTGTTTGTTTCTTTCTATTGCGTTCTTCGATACCAGGAAGATCAATGTAAAATAAACATGCACGATGGAAAGTGTATGTGAATTGTGAAGTAACAAGTAAAGTAAGGGGGGGTAAAATGGAGGGGGGGAAAACAAATAATAATAAGGTCACATCTGATGAATATTGGTAACAACTAACAAGTGTAAGCCTTGGGATACAAGTATGCAACATTTCTCCAGCAAGTGGCTCAAAACCAGTTCCAAATGCTTTGCACAACAGATACGTGTTTTTAGAGCGTCCTCAAATCAAATATCAGTGTGATTAAGATAACTAAGTCCACACATCAATAAAATAATATAAAATTTAAAATTTTGGAAACCCCACTACAAAATCAAAGTTCTTTTTTCTCTTTGTTAGCATTTTCAAACTATGGATAAACCTGGCATCCACAGAGAAAACGATTGACGGTGAGGTGACACACTATGCGCCTCAAAGGCATAATAGGGAAATCATTCAATCAAATCTCCTTTCACATGCTAATCAACTACAAAATCTCTATTTATCTATTTATGAGTAGAAAGACAAATATTTTCCAATCTTTTTATCCTCAAATATTTAAATTTTTTATTATTGATTCATTTTTAAAAATGCGTAACAATTATGTTTCTTCAAAAGTTGAAATTAAAAAACATAATGAAAAATAATTATATGTCTTATTCACCCACTATGTTCAAATCAGAACAGTATATTTTTCGTTCCAACTACACTAATTAAAATGTGCCTGCTTCTACCGTTGTTGCTGCTACTGAATCTACTAATTCTGCTTTTCTCAATTCACCTTTTGTCTCTCCATCCTATATTGAGTCATTTCTTAAGATACTTCTCTCCTTTTCTATTAATACTTCTGTTGCTTCCACTCCTCCATGTGACTCTAAATGGTATTTTGATTCTGGTTACTTTAATCACATATCTCCTTTACGTCATCCTTTTTTATCTTTTTCTACCACCACAAATACACCTTCTGTCAATACTGTTAATAGTTCCCTCTTGCATGCGATACATAAGGATTTTATTTCACAGTCCAATCTTAATCTTCCTGATACTTATTTTATTCCAAACTTACATTTTAATATTATCTCTCTTTGTCAACTTGTTGAACTTGATTTTGATGTTAATTTTTTATTTCTGGTTGTCGTGTGCAGAATTCTCGGACAGGACAGATCATCGGGACTGGACGTAAGGTCGAAAGGTTGTTTGAGTTCGAGAATCTTCATATTCTTGTGTCAAATATTTGTGTTGTTTCTTCTCCATCTACCCTTCACTTGTGGTATCACCGTCTTGCCCACAGCTCCTTAGGAAAATTCTGTCCTCTTGTGTCTAAGGATGTTTTGGGTCAGGTTAATAATTAATCTTTTGATTGCATTTCTTGTCAGACTGCCAAACAACCTACTTTATTTTTTTGCAATAATTCATCTCTTGCTTGCTCCTCTCTTGATCTTATCCACTCTGATGTTTAGAGCCGTGCTCCCACCGCTTCTATAGGAGGGACTCGATACTTTGTAATTTTCATTGATAATTATTCACACTTAACTTAGATTTATTTGATGACTAATCTCCATGAGCTACCTCAGATTTATATTTTTCACTAACCATAATGTTGATATTTTTTCTAGTGATGATTCTACAGGTTCTATCTTCAGTCAACCTCTTGAGCCTTCTACTCTTCCGCCTTCTCCACCTCTCGATGATTCTAGACCAGACGATGATCCTGCTCCTACTATCATGCCTCCTTCCTCCAATCATTCTTCTAGGGTAAAAAATTCACCTCTTCATCTTCTTGATTATCATTGTTTTTTACTATACTTCATCACCATAAACTTCAGTCATTCCAAGAAGTCTCCACAAATCCATATTGGCAGCAAGCAATGCAGGACGAAATTCAAGTACTTGAAAAAGTACACACTTGAAATTTGGTTGATCTTCTTTCTAATCATAAAATTGTGAGTAGTAGATGGGTATACAAGATCAAGACTCGCTCTGATAGTTCTATTAACCATTATAAAGCACGATTGGTCGCTTAAGGATGTATACAAGAGTATGGTATTGATTATAAAGAGATGATTGCTTCGATTGCTCGGCTCACATTTGTTCGCACTCTTCTTGCCATTTATGCGGTCAGAAAACGGTCTCTCAGTCAAATGGATGTGAAGAATGAATTTCTTAATAGAAATTTAAAAAAGAATGTCTATATGAAACCACCCCCGAGATATCCTTGTCCGTCTAGCAAAGTTTGTCTCCTTCACAAGGCACTTTATGGTCTTAAGCAAGCTCCACGTGAATGGTTTGTCAAGTTCAGCACTATTATATGCAATCTTGACTTCACTTGCAGTCCTCATGAGAATACTCTCTTTATTCCTAAGAGTGAACGCGGAGTTGTTCTTCTACTTTTATATGTTGATGACATGATCATTACTAAAAATGATGTTGATGGTATTTTTTATCTCAAAGCGTCCCTTCACCATGTTTTTAATATGAAAGATCTTGATTCTCTCAGTTATTTTCTTAGTACTTCAGATTTTCTTGCTCGAGCTCGAATTACAGATAGTCCACTGAGTCTACTTCTTTTGAGCCTCATGTTCGATTTACCCCTATGGATGGCACTGTTTTGGATAATCTACTCTTTATCGACCGTTAGTTGGAAGTTTCGTCTACTTGACTGTCACATGACTAGATATCGCCTATCCAATTCATGTTCTTAGCCAATTCTTGTCAGCTCCTCGTACTACTTACTATGCGGCCGTTCTTTGCATTTTTTGTTACATCAAAGGCACTCTGTTTCGTGGTCTTCATTTTTTTATCCATTCATTTTTATCCTTTCAGGCGTACTCAGATGCTTATTTGGGCTGGTGATCCCATTGATCGTTGTTCTACTACTGGTTATTGTTTGTTTCTTGGTGACTCTCCCGTTTCTTGGCGAGCCAAGAAGAAAACCTTCATTGTTCGATCAAGCACATAAGCTAAATACAATGCTCTCGCTGACACCACTGCTGAGGTTGTCTCGATTTGTTGGCTTCTTGAAGACTTGGGTGCTCCTCAGTCATTCCCGACTAGTGTTTTCTATGACAACTGTAGTGCTCTTCAGATTGTCCATAATGATATTTTTCATGAACGTACCAAACACATTGAGATCGATTGTCACTTTATTCAACAACGTCTCCTTATTGATGTTGTTCGTCTCATAGCTGTTGAAACTCTGAATCATACTGTGGATATCTTCACGAAAGCTCATCATCCTACTTGCTTTCGAACTCTAGTATTCAAACTTAAGCTGGTATCTTTAGCTCCCACTTGAATTTGAGGGGGGATGTTAGAGTATAATTAGGATAAATTAAGATCAATTAGTATCATATCATATCTGTATATTTATTGTAGGATTTTATGCTTTTATTGCTTTGATTCTCCTAACACCTATATATACCCTTGTACATTATACATTTGAGGACACACTCAATAATACACTCTTCAGATTGCTCTCTTGTTTATATCAAAGAAAAAGAAGATGCAACAGCAATACGGGTGAAGAAGAATGCGCGCATGAATTTAAAACTCTTGATAACAATTTAGTTAGTTTTGGTTAGGTATTTTACTTGGTTGTGGATCTTTTCTCATAGGAATATTAGTTTGTTAGTTCGTAGATAATGATTTAACGAGCATATTATTTGTATATAAAAATTAATTATTAAATTAAATAATAATATAAATTATTTATTAAAATATAAAATATATATTGAAAATAAATTAAATAACACATGTAGTATTTTTCTAATACTGAATAACTGAGATTCAGTATTGCGTTTAGTTGTATAGAACTAAAATTAAAATTTGGGATACAAAATTTCAGTCTTTTTAATATCTCCTTAAATCCCAAAAAATTAAAATTTGTTGGGATGAAAAATGAAACTTTAATAACATTATTTTTGAAATTACCTTCATTTAACTTTTTAAATTCTAAATTTAACTCCACTTTTTCTTTTTTAACAAAAACATAATTCAAACAGATACATTTTACACCAAATATAATACAAAGATTTAGGGTCCATTTGAAAAACTCAAAAACTACTTTTTTAGCTTTTAACTTATAAAAAGTTATATTAATAGTGTTTGGTAAAATTTTTTAGATAAACTTTTAACTTTTCAAAAGTTATTTAAGAGTTTTTGAAGAAGTTAAAAATGTGATTTCTTCTATTTTCAAAAGCTATTTTATCACTCTTATTTAATACACAACTTTAAAACAATGACTTCTATTTCTATAATAACTTTTTAAA
>NC_029777.3:2455485-2466861 GCF_000817695.3 Arachis duranensis
AATAAAAATCTTTATATTTTAATTTTTTTTCAGAAAAACTTATTTAAAAAGTTTAGCCAAATTGACCCTTAATTTAGTCTAAATCTTTCTTACAAACCACCAAAACAAAATCCCCCATTATAACATTTTTACTTCTACTATTAGGCTAATAAAGAGAAAAAAGTGAGTATAATTAATCTTAAATCCTAATAAGATTTGATTGTTAAAACCACATAGATTGTGTTTGTTTACGAGAATATGATAAGATAAGACATTGAAAATAAGACACAAAAGAGAGAAATACAAAAAATTGTATTTTTTTTTTGTAATAAAATAGAACAAATTATAAAAATTTAATTCATTCTCATTTTTTTCATCTAAAAAAATTAAAAAAATATATAATAATAAAAAAATATAATTAATATATATTTTATCTGTAAAATATAATTTTATATCTTTATATTTTTATCACAGATTCACAGTATTCTATTTCTGTCTATGTGCAATATTGTGAGTGTCCAAGGTCCACACTTCCCATACAAAATGATTACCATTTTTTTTTTGAAATCTTATTATTATTGGCCTTTGTCTAACAGCTCTGTCTGTGTGCCGTTAGATCTTACCAATCAAAGAGTCCTTAGTCCCTCAGGATTCGAACACCGAAATTAATATTTTATTCTTACAGCACTTCTGTGTCTGTCTTGGAACTTAGAAAAGACCAATGAAAGAAAGGCATCAATTTTTGGCATCGGTTTCTGTAAGCAACTGCTAAATTAAATAAAAATAGTTCCTTTTTTTCCACTTCCCTTCTTCCCTTGTCTTCTCCCCACCTCACCCTCCATCACAAATTCAAAAATTTGCATTCCATACTCTTTTTCTTTTTTCTTTTTCTTTTTCTTTTTCTCTTTTGAGTGAATCACAAACACCCATCATCGAAGATTAGGCTCAGAGTAATTTCGGTTGAAAGAAGGAAAAGAAAGAAATGGAATCGAGTAGCATTGATAGCAGTATATTGTCCTTGACTATGATGGAGGAAGATGAGCATACCCATCATCAGTTTTCTTCGATCTCGAAGCTGCACAACAATGGCCCCACCACAACCAGTGTCCATGACCTTCTTGAGTGCCCTGTTTGCACAAATTCAATGTACCCTCCAATCCACCAGGTCTTTCTTCTCTGATGTACCCCCTTTTCGCTTTATGGCTTTTGCTTCCCACAATCATGCTCCTTTTTTGCTCTCTCATTACTTGCTTCCGTGTTTCTTTCTTTTTAAGTTGTGTTTGATGCTATTTGCTTGCTTGCAATCATCATTCTGTTACTTTTTTTTAGGAAAAAGTAAAATATTAATTAAAGAGAGGATTTATTTTCTATTTTATAAATAGGTGCTTATGGTTGTGAGGTTTGGGATATTATGAAGTGTTTATGATTGCATTGGAAGTCTTCAATGTTGAGATCTTATGTTTTACTGGAAATTTCAGTTTGCATGATGATGTTGATTATGATAGTGAATCCTCAGGGTTTGATTGATTTGGGTGGGTTGTTGGAGTGGTTTATAAAGCGTGAAGATACTCTTCATCAAAGCTTTGTTCTTTCTAAAGTTGACTTTTTTTTGTTGTTGCAAGTTTCTTCTCACCTGTTACCTTGTTTTCTTTAGGTAAAGTTGTTTGATTGGTAATGAATGGAATGTGAAAATTTTGAGTAAATGCCATTTTGTTATTCTTCAAGTCATGCTTGTGATGTTGGAGGCTTAGCCTACCAAAAGAGGCATAAAAAATGAATTTAGATCCTGGAAAGTGAGAAAGTTGGTGGAGTGGTAAAGTAATCACCATTGATTTTGTAACTTTCGTAAAATATGTATCCCACTATCTTAATTTAAGAGCGATTAATTCTTCATTTTACCAATTTTACCACTTTATCGACTTCCTTGTTTTAGAGGGCTTTGATTCATAAAAAATTATTGTTTTGGTAGATTTAGTTTTTAAATGAGAAAACAAACTTAATTACATCAGTGAAATCTTGACGGTGAGTGATAATTTTAATTAATGTATATGTGTCATTCTAGGATGATGATTGTTGTAAGGAGTTATTATTGTTTCTCAATGATGTGAAGGTGAATTACTCACTTGTGGTTTAGAAGGACCAGAGAAACTCTTTTGGTTAGGAACTTAGGATGCGTAATAGTTTGACATTTATTTAGTTATTCCATCTTTGCGTATAGAAATTGGCTTGGAATGTTGTTGTTCCACGGCAACATCATTAGCCAGATGCCCTTTTCATTGTGTTTAGTTAGATATGTTAGTAATATTTTATAGGGTTTAGTTTAACATAAGGCCATATATGTGTTTTGAAGGCACAAATTAAAAGTTATCAATTGAGAAATTTTTTGTGAAAAAGATACAATATTTAAGTTGTTAACGTATTTATTATATAGTTGTTAAAATAAAAATTTAAAAACTTTTATTAGTAGTAATCTTTGAGAAAGTCTAGGGGCCAGCACTTAACCAGCAAAAGAAAAATAAGTAATTCTCTATCATTAGATGTCTCACACCATTAAAAACACTATTGATGGCTACAAATTACAAAATCTGCCGGCCCCTAGTACTCCTCGTAATCTTTAATACGTGTCTTTAAACACTTATTAACTAAATCTTATTTTATATTCTCTTATAAATTGATGTGCACTTATTGCAAATATGAGACATTGGTGGTTCATATTTTCTCTAACACTGACAACACAGCATTCTTTTTGCTACAATATCATATAATAAGTTGGAAGTGGCATACATATGACTATGAATAACTAGTCTTATTCCTAATTAGGATGTCTAGTCATGTAGTGGTAACAAAAAATTTCTTCACATTATTTTGGTCCTTAAATTTATAAACTATATTACTCAGTACATTCATAACTCAATGTATTCCATATTTTCAGAACAAGAGATATGATAGTACAAAACAAGTGTCTGATTGCTGAGTTTGGTTATGCAGTGTCACAATGGGCATACCCTTTGTTCAACTTGCAAGACAAGGGTACACAACCGGTGCCCGACTTGCAGACAGGAACTCGGAGACATAAGGTGTCTGGCATTGGAGAAGATAGCAGAATCACTTGAACTTCCTTGCAGATACATCTCTCTTGGTTGTCCAGAGATATTTCCATATTACAGCAAACTCAAACATGAGGCTATTTGTAACTTCAGACCATATAACTGCCCTTATGCCGGCTCAGACTGCTCTATCGTCGGAGATATCCCCTACCTTGTCGCTCATTTAAGAGATGATCACAGGGTTGATATGCATTCTGGCTGCACCTTCAACCATCGCTATGTCAAGTCTAATCCCATGGAAGTAGAAAATGCTACTTGGATGCTAACAGTAAGAATAAAATTTTCCACCATATGTTGTTCTACTTCCACTCTTATTCCAATTGATATGGTTGACTCCAATTTTTTTTTTCATGTCAGGTGTTCCACTGTTTTGGCCAGTATTTCTGTCTCCATTTTGAAGCATTCCAGCTCGGTATGGCTCCAGTTTACATGGCATTCCTCCGGTTCATGGGAGACGAAAGAGAGGCCCGTAACTACAGCTACAGCCTAGAGGTAGGAGGAAACGGACGCAAGCTAACCTTCGAGGGGAGTCCAAGAAGCATCAGAGATAGCCACAAGAAAGTCCGAGACAGCCATGATGGCCTCATTATATACCGTCACATGGCGCTCTTCTTCTCGGGCGGGGACAGGAAAGAGTTGAAGCTGAGAGTGACAGGAAGAATATGGAAAGAGCAGCAGAACCCTGATGGTGGAGTGTGCATTCCCAATCTCTGTACCTAAGGTTCATTGTATTCTATTGTATTGTATGATTGTATCTCTCTAACCTTGCTTTCTAGTGATGTAGATAATTTTTGAAGTAATCTATGCTTGGCCAATGGTCATGGAGGTGGTGGCTTTCAACTCAAAATAAATAACCAAGTATATGATCCTACGTGTAACATATGCTAAATTAGTCCCTTGAGACAGTTTTGGTCATTACAAAAGAAAGCAAAATCAAATATGGCACTGCTCATAGGATTTATGAATTAAATTCTGCTACTCATCTCCGTTCTTAAAATGTTTCATATGTTATTCTTGGATAGCTTAATGTTTCAAAGATTTAGTAATATGCTCACAAGGTTAGTGTGAATGGAAAGGGTTCAACATATGTTTTGTAAGAACAAAAGTTCAAAACATTCATGTGTTATACATATTAAATACGTGACAATTAAAATATATCACATGATATTTTTTCATCTTAATTAAAATGCGATCTTTTTCTACTAAAATTAAGAAGTTTTTTCCTTTCTCCATTTTATCTATCTTTATTTTATATTATCAAATGAAAAACTGGCCTTCCGATCGATAGTTTATTATTATTATTTTTTTGATGATCCGATCGATAGTTTATTAGAACTTACAATTCCACAATATTATGTCGTACAAAATATTACTGAGTTTAAAAGCCTTGATCTTAATAGATTAAGCAAAATGTGCACCTGCTCGTTTTAGCAATTTCAACTTTTCAAATTGGATTAGGAACAAAGAAATGAGATCAAATAGTATACAATTTTCATCTTTGTTGCTTCTCCCTTTGATAAGAATTATTAATGGCTTTAATAAATTCGAAGCATTAAAATCGTAATGGAAGGAGGACAAGAGAAGAATAGCACCAAGAAGAGGAATTTTAATGGCATAAAGAGAACACAGCGAAAACATAAAAGATAGATAAGGTTTCCTACTAGACCTCTTAAAAACCTATTCTTAACAACTTAGGTCACTGGAAGAGTTTTTCCTACTAGACCTTCAAAGAACCTGTCTTGACAACGAATTTATTAAAGACATTAATTAATTCTTATCACCCTTGGTCTATATTATGCAATAGACTTTAAACCGAAAAGGGTTGCACCAAACAAGCACATAACAAACTCAGTGCATCATACAACCTTGCCAATAAAGACAGTGTAACCCTTTTTCTGAAATTTAGAGGGAGGAGGCACATTAAATATTCAAGGAGGAGAAGCTTAGTCTCTCTATATATGGCAAATCAATGATAATTTATAAGGCCTCCAGTGCCAGTAGAGATGCACAATAATAATACAGTGTGCTGACTAAGCAGGTGCTATACTAGATGCTGCATCAGAGCAACTAGTATGTGAAATGAATGATACAGTTTTTTGACAAAAAATGGCAACATAATCAATCCCTCAAGTCCCAACAACACAAGCTTGACAACAGAAACAGGCAACTAAGAAGCCAAGTAGAGCACCAGCAATAACTTGGGATGGAGTGTGTCCTAGAAGTTCCTTCAGCTTCCTTTCACTAATTGGATGCCCTTTGAACAAGTCTGCTACAATCATATTTAGCACCTGTCAGATTAGCACGAACAGAACAAATGACAACAGGTTAGAAATCACCTTGATCCTAAGGAACAACAACAATAAAAATAAAAATGCATAGGACTTTGCAGTTAAAATGAGACAGAGACAGTTTTAATATCTTAGAATTTGACGGGGAAAAACCGCAATAATGGATGTCTAAAACTCAAAAGTCGGTGTTGTAGAACAAACATGGAATGCAAAACATGAAAGATACACATAATGATTCATAACCTAACTACTAACTAGTCACTTAAAATGGAAAGGTCAAAAGAGGTGAATTACAAGAGCTGCCTATTGGCAGAGAAATATGTTTGGTGTCGAAATAAGTAAACTGCAAGTGCAACCTATGACAGAGAGGCAAAGCTAAATTTGGTTGCATAACAAGGAGTCTTGAGGGAGAAAAAACTGGATAGTATCCAGTGGAAGATCTCACCTTTCATTACATTCTCTCTCTCATTTATTTTTGGTCCCACTTATAGAATTAAAGGTGAGAGATTACACTTTATGCTCTCCAGTAACAAAAAAAATGGAGAGGATCCATTTTCGAGTCTTGAGGGGAATTTCCATTTGATCTAAGCGTATGGCGGAATACCATTATCTGCACACAAATATGTTGTTTCTTTAAGCACCTTAACAAGAATGTACTTTCCTACGTTTGTTTATAGGGACAGGACACAAGAAACATAGAATCGTGTTTGACAGATGAGACATAAACAGAGACATTGTATCCAGAGACACCGAATTAGTATAGAGGTCTGCTACACATACAAGCTTTTTTGGCTTACAAGTTATACAAGTTGTTCCAAGTACAAGAAAAAAACACGCACTCCTTCAACAACACTTTCACTCTTCGTCTTCTTCCTCAATCAAAACGCAAACCATCAAGAAAAAAACACGCGCCCCTTCCATAACATGTTCACTCTTCCTCTTCTTCCTCAATCAAAACGCAAACCATCAAGATTCAAGGGACATTCAAAACAAACTACTACGATTCTGCAGAAACGTTCCAATTCCTCGCGAAGAGTAGAAGAAATCAAGAAGAAAAGATACAAATCTCCATAAAAAATCACCAGAAAAAAGAAAGAAACATTATTCAAGGTAATGTTTTACTGTTCTTCTAGGTTTTTCTTCTAGATTGTCTCTATCATGTGCCACATCCTTGACCAGCAAAACATTAAAAGATTTCAAGAAGAAATATATTGTGTGCCTCTGTTTTGGGTAACATTAAAAGATTTCAAGAAGAAATATACTGTCTCCCTCTGTTTTGGGTTTATTTCTTAAATCTTTTGGGTGTATTTCTGGAATCCTTTCTGTAACCGTTTGGGTGTATTTCTGTAATCGTTTGGGTGTATTTATGTAATCGTTTAGGTGTATTTCTGAAGTTCCATTATCTTCAAAACGATTTCAAAACTTGATTTCAGAAACCATGAAAATCGAAAAAAACGAAGCAAAGAGAGAACGCATGAAGGAGATCCAACAAATTTGGTAAGAAACTCGAAAAAAGAAACGAAATCTTTTGAAAAATGAAAGTTATATATTTGTGCGTTAATTGATTTGAATTGATTTAAAATTCTGTTAAAAAGGCACGTAACAAGCAGCGCGTTTAATGGGTGAGTTTCGTTCAGACTTGTAAAGCTTGTAAATGCAAAACACTTGTATGTAGAGATTAATCCATTAGTATATTTTGTATCCATCAAGGACTTAGAGACACTAAAAAGAGACAAAACTTATTTTTTATTTTTCTTTCATTATTCTTGTTAATTTTTTATAATTATACTTTTTTATTATTATATTTTTCTTCTCAAAATTTTTAAATGAAAAAAATGATAATAAATTAGATTTTCATAATTTATTCTACTTTATCACCAAACAAAATACAAGAACACTAAATTCTGGGTCTTTTATATTGTCTTGTTCTCAATATCTTGTCTTGTCCTAATCTCAGAAACAAGCGCAGCCTAAAAGATTAATTTCAGTACAATTCGCTTAGTACAATCACCCTGCAGCCTAAAGGATCATTTCAGTACAATTCGCTTAGTACAATCACCCGGTAATCAGAAACTAACTAAAGAACTAAAACTCCTAGTTGCCAAGCAAAATAAGTTTCAGATTTAAGATTGTGTTAGAAAACAAGAATTTAAGCCCAGTTGAACCAACCTAATACTTTATTCCCGATTTCTCATTGAATGAACATCATATAGCTCTAAGTGAACTTAACATTGTTTGCATTACACCCTATATAACCACACTTGAAAAAAAAAAACAACTTTTTAGCTACCAAAGCTAACTTTGCACTCTGCAAACAGTCCTCTTTTCCCGACAAGTTCCATTTTTTCTTTTTTAATTTCTTGTAATCAAATATTTGAGAAACAAAGCAAGCACAACTGAAAGTACGAGGTGCAATAAATGCATCTAAATGAAAACAATCTGAGACAGAGAAGAACAAGGGATTACCTCAGCTTGCATGCCAGCATGTCTCCTGACACCAATTGCATCATACATGACAATAAGGCTGAAGCCCAAACACACCGGAAAGAGCGAGTCAGCGACGCCATGACAGAGAGCAACGGAGGTGGTGAGGGCAGTGCAAAGCGCAGAGTGCGAGGACGGCATCCCCCCAGAAGCAAACAAGAGCTTCAAGTCCCACGTCCTCTCCACGAAGAAGTTCAAGAAAACCTTCATCGACTGCGCTATGAGCCACGCCAACAGCCCCGAAACGAAGGTTGGATTCGCCGCCAATGTCGCCACAAAGGGACTTATCCGAAGCTTAGCATTGGCTGTGACGCTCAACAGAGCCACCCCCAACCCTCCTCTGTTCTGAAGGTAGCAACCGTTCCACTCTTCCATTGCTTTGTCTGCATCAGTTGTGCAAGCTTGGAAGCTGGAAAGCCACTTGTGGGTGTGCAAAGATGCCACCTTTTTTATCGTTTGCAGCACCCAGATAGGGGTTCTCGGGGAATTCCATGGAGGAGATGTGTACGAAGAAGAAAGACAAGTGGTGGTGGGTCTGAAGTTAAAGAATGAAAAGGTGGTAGATGGGGAAAGTGGGGTGATTGCGATTGGGGTGCAAGTGAATGAAGTCAGCGAGAGAAGAGAATCCATGGAAGGGGTTTAAGTTCAGTCAGCATTTCAAAAGAAACAAGCATCGAGAGTGAATGAAGGAAGGAATTATTAATGGGATAGATAAGAAGGAATGTAACAGAAAGTTAGAAAGACAGAGGTAGGGCAGATACAGAAAATTAGGGAACCAGTGACATCTTGTCTTGTTTCTCATTTACATATTCATTTCCCATAAAACAGGTATCATCATAATTTTAAAGCATATTCGATTACTCTCTCGAACGTTTCTAAAAGGATGAAGAATAATGGAGCTGCGGGGAATCGAACCCCGTGCCTCTCGCATGCAAAGCGAGCACTCTACCATATGAGCTACAACCCCTGTTTGAAATAAAATTTTTAAATTCCATTAATGTGTTTTTAGTTTTGAGTGTAATATCACACCAACTAGGTCACTTAAAAAATAATTGTAATTTTTAACGATTAATTCCATCCGATATTCTATTCTTCTATTAATATTTTTATCCGAAACTAACGGATTTTACTTACTTGTCACAATAGCTGATAATATGTTAAGAAACTATTTTAAAAAATAAAATGTCTTCTGTCGTCTTAATAATACGTTACAGTAAAATAGAACAAATAAATTTAAAAAAAAAATTAAGAGACATTTAAATTTTTAACTAATTTAAACATAGACACATAAATCTATAATTACAAGCATACAAGTAATGAAAGTAATTGTGTGTTTACATTTACATAATTTACTATATACTATAATATAATCTATCATTTCATTATGTAAACCATCTTACTCCTAATAAATATAATACTAAGGTTTTTGGTAACTTATCCTTTTTTTGGAAACTAAATAAATTGAGGTACATTCTAAGTAAACGATATTTTTCAAACATAATTTTGTCAAAAATTACTTTTACTATGTTATTTATTTATTGGCCTTTAGGGGTTGAGAGCTACTAACATTGTAATAATGAAAACAGTAAGATAATTTCTTAAATTATAAATACTTTTTCTTAAACAAAGTAAAGTTACATCTAAAGATTTGGGTAATCTTTACAACCAAATGTAATAATTTTTTGAAGGAAAAAAAAAAGGTAACTTTAACAATTGTAGGTAGCTACCAATTAAAAATAAGAGTCATTTTTATAGGTATAAATATATAATAAGTCATTTTTAATAATATGCACATTTTGGATCTCTGAAGCAGCATCAAATATGAAAGATGTTGATATGAACAGTTAAAGTCTTTGCTAACGAATGCCCTTTTCTCTATATGTCTATGGCCTGTTAAACGGTGAAGATTGGACTATAAGCTTCTGTTGTGCTATAAAAATCATACCAAATGAGCCAATACTTTTACCCAAACGAATCGGATATTATTTAATTTGTCTGAGAATGTACAGTAAACTCAAGCTTATAAGAAAGAAATAACGTAAATATTCCAAAGCACAAGTTACAGGCTTGTTTAATTTTATGAAGATGTTCACAGTTCAAATACAAAGTGATTATGTAAGTGTGTTGCACATAGTGTTGTTACCAGGCAATTTTCAGGGGTTTCAAAATAAAGATGTAATCCAAAATTCATAACAATTTACAACAAATATTAAAAATAAGGGTCATTTTTATAGGTATAAATGTATAATAAATTATTTTTAACAGTATGCACATTTTGGATCTCTAAAGCAGCATCAAATATGAAAGTAATGCAACCTTGAAGAGTTGATCAACAAGGGCATCTAATTGATCATACAGCAGAAGTTTTATTCATAACTAGGGTAAAGCGGTAAAGAGTATGAACTATGCATAACTCAGAGGTTTATTGTCAAGTATCTATATATTGGCCTCCAGGGCACCAAAATGTTCAATTTCCAAACTTTCTTCATCCACTTCTGAAATCAGAGACATGTTTTGGACTGAGTGCGGAGGGTGATGATAGAACATGCATCCTCCACTTTCAGATACACTGAAATAGCATTTTCAACACGAGGTATTGCTTCCAGAGCCTCGTAAGGAAACTGCATTAATGGCTCTGGCTTGAACATTTTCTGTTCAAAAAATAGAACAAGTTATTCTCTGTGAATTTCAAAGATGTGGATATGAACAGTTAAAGTCTTTGCTAATGAATGTCCTTTTCCTAAATGTCTATGGCCTGTTAAACGGTGAAGATTGGACTATAAGCTTTTGTTGTGCTATAAAAATCATACCAAATGAGGCAATACTTTTACCCAAACGAATAAGATATTATTTAATTTGGCTAAGCATGTACAGTAAACTCAAGCTTTTTTTTTTGAAATATAGAAAGCTCAACACATTAAAGTGGAGCATAAAATAAAGAAGAAGACACACAACGAGCTACCAACTAAACCAACACCTAACACCCCAGACCTATCAACAGCCTCCCCCAGAATCACCACCACGCCATTCTGTATAGCTCATCACCGTCTTTGTGTGGATTACCTCCAGGCTTGCTCTTGTATTCTTAAAGATTCGTACATTCCGTTCCAACCAGATGTTCCAAATAACTGCAAAGAACACTGTCATCCACATCTGCTGCCCTTGTTGTCTATTATGCAAGCCATGCCAGCTTTCAAACATTTCCCTAATGGTTCCAGGGATCACCCACTCTCTACCTAGTGACCTCAACCACTTACACCACACCTGCCAAGCTACCTCACACCTAAGGAATAAATGCACAGCAGATTCTAATTCCTTAGTACACATTACACACAAACTATCCCCCAGAATATTGACTCCTATTTTACCCAGCCGCTCCTTGGTGTTAACTCGGTCAACTAGCACAAACCAGCCAAATAGCTCAATCCTCGGAGGAACAAAACCTTTCCAAACGGAGCTCGTGAAACTATAACTCGTTATTTCAGCCGAAAGAGTCTCCGCTTGTATAGCCTGTATCA
>NC_029777.3:2469611-2481753 GCF_000817695.3 Arachis duranensis
CCCCCTCCACCCCCTAATATTCCAACTGCCCACAATCATTTAAATAAAGTTTTGCTCACCTTTTGTTTATTTTTTGGCCGACTCCTTCTCGCCTTTTCCTTCTGCTTCGCTAGCCTTCTCTTTGCCGCTATTTCCTCATTTTGTGCTTGTAGAATTGCCATAATGTCTTCTTCCTCATCGTATAAAACCGCTCCCGATTCCACAGCCAGTGCCCAGGTTGCTTGGTTTTCTTGGCTCTGTACTCCCTGCGTCCCCTTGTACTCCTCCCCTTCTACATGACCACCTGGGCCCAGCTCATTCCCTGCTCCACCCCCCGGGCGTCGCTTTTAGCAGCCACCCCCAGTATGTCTCCCTCTGTGTTGCCTTTAGCTTCTGAGGTCTTACAAGAAGAAAATAATGTAAATATTCCAAAACACAACTTACAGACTTGTTTAATTTCATGAGGATGTTTACAGTTCAAAATACAAAGTGATTATGTAAGTGTGTTGCACGTAAAGTTGTTACCAGACAATTTTTAGGGGTTTTAAAATAAAGATGTAATCCGAAATTCAAAACAAGTTACAAGAACAAATAATAAAAATAAGGGTCATTTTTATAGGTATAAATGTATAATAAGTCATTTTTAATAGTATGCACATTTTGGATCTCTAAAGCAGCATCAAATATGAAAGTAATGCAACCTTGAAGAGTTAATCAACAACGGCATCTAATTGATCATACAGTAGAAGTTTTATTCATTACTAGAGTAAAATGGTAAAAAGTATGAACTATGCATAACTAGGAGGTTTATGGTCAAGTATCTATATATTGGCCTCTAGGGTACCAAAATGTTCAGTTTCCAACATATTTATAAGATCACTTTCTGAAATTCACAAACTTTCTTCATCCACTTCTAAATTCATAGAAATGTTTTGTACTAGGTGCGAAGAGTGACGATAGAACATGCATCCACCACCTTCAGATACTTTGAAATAGCATTTTCAACACGAGGTATTACTTCCAAAGCCTCATAAGGAAACTGCATTGATGGCTCAGGCTTGAACATTTCCTGTTCAGGAAATAGAACAAGTTTTCTCCGTGAATTTCAAAGATGTGAATATGAACAGTTAAAGTCTTTGCTAATGAATGCCCTTTTTTTCAAAATGTATATGGCATGTTAAACGGTAAAGATTGGACTATAAACTTCTGTTGTTCTATAAAAATCATACCAAATGAGGCAATACTTTTAGCCAAACGAATCGGATATTATTTAATTTGGCTAAGTATGTACAGTAAACTCAAGCTTACAAGAAGAAAATAACGTAAATATTCCAAAACACAACTTACAGACTTGTTTAATTTCATGAAGATGTTTACAATTCAAAATACAAAGTGATTATGTAAGTGTGTTGCACGTAGTGTTGTTACCAGGCAATTTTCAGGGGTTTCAAAATAAGGATGTAATCTGAAACTCATAACAAGTTACAACAACAAATATTAAAAATAAGGGTCAATTTTTTTGGTATAAACGTATTATAAGTCAATTTTAACAATATGCACATTTTGGATCTCTGAAACAGCATCAAATATGAAAGTAATGCAACCTTGAAGAGTTTATCAACAAGAGCATCTAATTGATCATACAACAGAAGTTTTATGCATAACTAGGGTAAAGTGGTAAAGTGTATGAACTATGCATAACTTGGAGGTTTATTATCAAGTATCTATATATTGGCCTCTAGGGCTTCAAAATGTTTAGTTTTCAACATATTTATAAGATCACTTTTTGGAATTCCCAAACTTTCTTCATCCACTTCTGAATTCAGAGACATGTTTTGGACTGAGTGCGAAGGGTGACGATAGAACATGCATCCTCCACTTTCAGATACTCTGAAATAGCATTTTCAGCATGAGGTATTGCTTCCAGAGCCTTGTAAGGAAACTGCATTGATGGCTCAGGCTTGAACATTTCTTGTTAAGAAAATAGAACAAGTTATTCTCCTTGAATTTCAAAGATGTGGATATGAACAGTTAAAGCCTTTGCTAATGAATGCCCTTTTCCCTAAATGTCTATGGCCTGTTAAACGGTTAAGATTAGACTACAAGCCTTTGTTGTGCTATCAAAAATCATACTAAATGAGGCAATACTTTTACCCAAATGAATTGGATATTATTTAATTTGACTGAGTATGTACAGTAAACTCTAGCTTACAAGAAGGAAATAACGTAAATATTCCAAAACACAACTTACAGACTTATTTAATTTCATGAAGATGTTCACAGTTGAAAATACAAAGTGAATATGTAAGTGTATTGCACGTAATGTTGTTACTAGGAAATTTTCAGGGGTTTCATGATAAGGATGTAATCCGAAATTTATAACAAGTTACAACAACAAATATTAAAAATAAGGGTCATTTTTATAGGTATAAATGTATAATAAGTCATTTTTAACAGTATGTACATTTTGGATCTCTGAAGCAGCATCAAATCTGAAAGTAATGCAACCTTAAAGAGTTGATCAACAAGGGCATCTAATCTATCATACAGCAGAAGTTATATTCATAACTAGGGTAAAGCGGTAAAGAGTATGAACTATGCATAACTAGGAGGTTTATTGTCAAGTATCTATATAATGGCCTCCAGGGCAACTAAATGTTCAGTTTCCAATACATTTATAAGATCACTTTTGGAATTCCCAACCTGTCTTCATCCACTTCTGAATTCAGAGACATGTTTTGGACTGAGTGTGGAGGGTGATGACAGAACATGCATCCTCCACTTTCAGATACTCTGAAATAGAATTTTCAACGCGAGGTATTTCTTCTAGAGCCTCGTAAGGAAACTGCATTAATGGCTGAGGATTGAACATTTCCTATTCAGAAAATAGAACAAGTTATTCTCCGTGAATTTCAAAGATGTGGATATGAACAGTTAAAGTCTTTGCTAATGAACGCCCTCTTCCCTAATTGTCTATGGCCTGTTAAACAGTGAAATTTTGACTACAAGCTTCTTCTGTTGTGCTATAATTATCATACCAAATAAGGCAATACTTTTATCCAAACGAATCGGATATTATTTAATTTGACTGAGTATGTACAGTAAACTCAAGCGTAAAAGAAGGAAATAACGTAAATATTCCAAAACATAACTTACACACTTGTTTAATTTCATGAAGATGTTCACAGTTCAAAATACAAAGTGATTATGTAACTGTGTTGCACCCAGTGTCATTACCAGGCAATTTTTAAGGGTTTTAAAATAAGGATGTAATCCAAAATTCATAACAAGTTACAACAACAAATATTAAAAATAAATGTCATTTTTATAGGTATAAATGTATAATAAGTCATTTTTAACAGTATGCACATTTTGGATCTCTGAAGGAGCATCAAATATGAAAGTAATGCAACCTAGATGAGTGGAACAACAAAGGCAACTAATTGATCATACAGCAGAAGTTTTATTCATAACTAGGATAAAGTGGTAAAGAGCATGAACTTTGCATAACTAGGAGGTTTGTTGTCAAGTATCTATATATTGGCCTCTAGGGCACCAAAATGTTCAGTTTCCAATATATTTATAAGATCACTTTTTGGAATTCCCAAACTTTCTTCATCCACTTCTGTTTGGACTGGGTGCAAAGGGTGACGATAGAACGTGCATTCTCTACTTTAAGATACTCTGAAATAGCATTTTCAACACGAGGTATTGCTTCCAGAGCCTCGTAAGGAAACTACGTTGATGGCTCAGGCATGAAAATTTCCTGTTCAGAAAACAGAACAAGTTATTCTCCGTGAATTTCAAAGATGTGGATATGAATAGTTAAAGTCATTGCTAATGAATGCCATTCTCCATAAATGTCTATGGCCTGTTAAACGATGAAGATTGGACTATAAGCTTCTGTTGTGCTATAAAAATCATACCAAATGAGGCAATAGTTTTACCCAAAAGAATTGGATATTATTTAATTTGACTGAGTATGTACAGTAAACTCAAACATACAAGAAGGAAATAACGTAAATATTCCAAAACACGTTACAGACATGTTTAATTTCATGAAGATGTTCACAGTTCAAAATACAAAGTGATTATGTAAGTGTGTTGTACGTAATGTTGATACCAGGCAATTTTTAAGGGTTTTAAAATAAGGATGTAATCCGAAATTCATAACATGATACAACAATAAATATTAAAAATAAGGGTCATTTTTATAAGTATAAATGTATAATAACTCATTTTTAACAGCATGCACATTTTGGATCTCTGAAGCAGCATCAAATATAAAAGTAATGCAACCTTTAAGAGTTGATCAACAAGGGTATCTAATGGATCATACAGCAGAAGTTTTATTCATAACTAGGGTAAAGTGGTAAAGAGTATGAACTATGCATAACTAGGAGGTTTATTGTCAAGTATCTATATATTGGCCTCTAGGGCACTAAAATGTTCAATTTCCAAGATATTTATAAGATCACTTCTGGAATTTCCAAACATTTTTCATCCACTTTTGAATTTAGAGACATGTTTTGGACTGAGTGCGAAGGGTGACGTCCACTTTCAGATACTCTGAAATAGCACTTTCAACACGAGGTATTACTTCCAGACCCTCATAAGGAAACTACATTGATGGCTCAGGCTTAAACATTTTCTACTCAGAAAACAGAACAAGTTATTCTCTGTGAATTTCAAAGATGTGGATATGAACAGTTAAAGTCTTTGCTATGAATGTCCCTTTCCCTAAATGTCTATGGCCTGTTAAACGGTGAAGATTGGACTATAAGCTTCTGTTGTGGTATAAAAATCATATGAGGCAATATTTTTTCCCAAACAAATCGAATATTATTTAATTTGACTGAGTATATACAGTAAACTCAAGCTTACAAGAAGAAAATAACGTAAATATTCTAAAACAACTTACAGACTTGTTTAATTTCATGAAGATGTTCACAGTTTAAAATACAAAGTAATTATGTAAATGTGTTGGACGTATAGTGTTGTTATCAGGCAATTTTCAGAAGTTCTAAAATAAGGATGTAATCCGAAATTCATAATTACAACAACAAATATTAAAAATAAGCATCTCTCTCCAGTAGTGCATCTAGCTCAGGTGTGCCCTTATCACTACAATCAATTCTTTTGGTCTCCTGTGAACAGTAAATATCACTAAGGTCTGGTTTAGATAAACAACTTAAATAAGTTCTTTTGGAAAAATAGCTTAAAGTATAAGGATTTTTATTAATAGGAGCTTATAATTAAGTTATTTTTTATGTGAATTTTTAGTTATAAAAGTACTTATTTTAAAGTTGTAGCGTTTGGATAAATAAGTCAAAAGATACAATTTTTTTACACAAAAAATGGATATTAAAACAATGATGATAACGAATACTTTTCAATATTGAATGTTGATTTTTTATATCCTAATTACTAAGATTACAATCATTCAGGTAATTAATTCTTTATTTGTTCTCTTATTAGTTCTATTTTTTAGGTAGAAATTAAACTGGTTCTTCTACTTTATCTTTATCCATAACGGTGTTCTTATGTGGTAACTAGTAATAAAATTTTAGTTCACAATAATCTTGATGGCAATGCCAAAGAAATGATTGTATAGTTAGTGTTTGTTGTTTTATTGTGTATGACATGGTTGGTAAAAATAAAAAATAAGTGTAAAATGTGTGTCAATATATATTTTGTTGTTATTTTTTATTTTTTTTACTCCTATACCCTCCTCTTTTACTGGGATCAAGAACTTGTTATAACTAACTATAAAAATAATAGCAAGTTATATAAAAATAAAATCACATGTGAAAAAAATAAAATTAAAACTATAATTTTATACCACACACAGTGTTAAATACAAATTTAATAATAAAAGAGTAGTAAAATGGTAAAAAAATTGGAAGAAATATATGCAATAAGTGGTTCAGATGGAACATTCTTTTAAAATGGTGGTCGAGAATCAATACTTTCAATAGATAAATCATTACGTGAAAATGATGGTAGACGGCCAATGCTTCTGTTACTTCCCAACCGGCCTCTAAAACTTTAGCCATAACAAGAATCACATAGCTATCTTAGGAAATTCAGTATCAACTTTGGAGCAAAAATTTCTACAGCCCTGGCGTCCATCATGACGCCTCAGCTTCTTGCTGAAGTGCAATCAAATCATTCAAAAAGCACAATCACTTAGAATTGCACATAGATATAGTTTGAGAGCAAAAACTATGGCACCGATGATATAATCCACACAAGGAGCAAGATGATTCACTATTGCTCATCAAAATATAAACAAGCTTCTAAGTTTCAGAGAGGCTCAACTCATCTGGGGATTCCGATTCTCATAGCTTCCGCAGCTGAATGACGAGGAGCGATCTCGATCTCGAGGTGGAGACGGAACAGTAGCTGAATCTTCGAGATCGAGAAATTTAAGATGGATTTTGTGAGGTAGCACGGAGGAGAGGAAGGTGGAGAGAGCGGCTGCGACCGGCAGTGGTTCGACATGGTGGGAGACAGGGAGCCTGGATCAAATCAGAGGATGTCGTGCACGGCGGATATAGGCGGTGCGTGGAGGCAAGGGACAGGAGGTGGAGGAACTGTTGCCACGGAGGGAGAGAAAATAGTCGTTGTTGTTCAGAAAGCAAGTTCGCATTATTCCGGCGAGAGGATCATCCTCCGCAGTAATGATCTTGGCCATTCACCTTCCGGTCTGGTGATCACACGGCACCGGAAAACAATTAGAACGGAAAAGAAAAACAAAGAATTCTAAAGAAATCACATCTCACAAGAATGCTGAGTTCTTGATGCGTCAATCTCAAACGCATTCCCACAGTCAGGGCAAATGTACGGGGACGTGAAAGGTTTATGCGCTGTTATTCCAAAAGCATCCTTCATCGTGAATTTTTTGTTTCAATGAACACAAACGAATCAGAATGTATTTGAAATGGAATTTCAAATTGGCGGGGAGTGAAAGAATTAAATAATAAGTATAGTTCTCATAATGTAGCAAAATGTTGAATTAATTTCTCTTCATGATCAGACATCACTGAGAAAATAATGTATAGTTTTCATAGTAGAAGAATTAAATATGAAATTATACAATTTTATCATAATAAATATTTTTGAGAAATGCTTTTTAATATATTAAATTATATACCTTAATAAATATAAAAGACTACCTGTGTATATTTATATCTTAATAAGTTGCTATGCAAAGCAATATAAGAATGAAATAAACCCTTGCTAATCAATTGATGAACTCTTAGGTTTTTATTGTTAAGCCAATTATTGTAAGCGCTAACTAAGAATTTAAAAATAATTAATAATTAAAGTTATAACTTGAGAGAAACATTTTATAGTAAAAAGTGGTATAATGAATATGAAAAAACTATAAATAATATACAAAGTAATAAAAAAGGGAATAACTACAGGGAGCTAATAAAATATTTATATAATGTGTATAATAGAAATTTAGGAATGTCCGATTCAGTATTAGAGATATAACCATTAGTGTTACCTTTTGGGATGAGTGGTTCATGGCATGGCAGAGTTCTAAATTTGAAAGGTCAAGATTTCGATTTTGGTGAACCCCAAAATAGGAATACCCAGATGGTTATTTTGAATAGTATGGATGATGTTCATTTTTTAACTCATATTAGACCAAATAAATAGTTTATTGTATACATTATAAAAATATTTCATTGATTCTCTAGCGGGACTAAAAAAAATGAAGCAAACTTTTGCTAGACAATTGGTGAACTATTAAATTTTAATCGCTAAATTAATTACTGTAAATGCTAATCAAAGATTCAGAAAAAATTAAAAGTTGAAATCATAACTTGTGAGAAATATATTATAATAAAAAATGGTATAATAAAAGTGACTTCGACAAAAAATATATAAAATAATAAAAAAATAATACACATTCTTATTCTAAAAAAAACCCTTAAATTTTTATCTCTAAATTAATTCCTGTAAACGCTAATGATATTTATTTTTTAGATTATTTAATTATTAATAATATACCATAAGAGTAAAAAATAACATGTTAATATTAACAATTTTTTTAGTTAATATTATTAATAGTTTTCTCCTTTTCTTTAAAGAAAAATGTATAATACCCTTAAATTTTATTTTTTTATAATTCTTTCTTCTAAAAGATATTTTTCTTTCTTTTTTTACCTGTATGATCATTATTGATTGATATTATTGGCTAAATCATTTTAACTCAAAAAACTTAAAGCATAAAAATAAAAAAAATGAATTAGAACTTTATTAATAACGAAGATGATCATGGCAACAGCAATAAGAAAAATAAATCAATGGACAAAATGAAATTTATCATAGTCTACTTTGACTTACGTGGCTTATTTTATAATTTTTTAAAATGTATAATTTGACGTCTTAAAATCATCAAATAACGTAAAAAAATTATATTTTTATTTATGTGTAATTTATATTTAATTCAAAACTCTTAAAATGATATAATACAATATCTAAAGGAAATAGTGAAAAAAATTACTCTTATAAATTACTTTTGTATTAGATATTTGTGAATAAAATGTAAAACATGAAATAGCAAGTTGATATAATATATTCAAAATTAATATTTAATTTTAAAAGTGTTTACCTAATTTATTAAAGATAATTAAAAATTAATATTTAACTTTAAAAGTATAAAAATAAATAATTATTAAATATTCAAAATTTGTCATGAAAAGTAAATAAGACAAAAGTTAAAAACTAAATTATAAGTACTATAAATTCACCCTAATATATTTTAAGAACAAAATAAATTATTATTTTCATTATTGAAAAGAGAGGTCTTAAAAGTTATGGACTTGTAGTACCTATGTAATTTATATATATATATATTTTTTAATCATAAAAAAAATGTGTAAGATTTATCGGAGAAAATGAATTGCAAAAGAGAAGAAAGTCACATTTTTTCACCCCAAAAATATGCGCATAAAAATCTATAAATATATGATCTACACCCTCAGCAAAAATCAATTTCTTTACTATGAAAATGAATAACACCAAAACAATCTCAAACATATTAGTCATCATAAAAGAAATGTCTAGCATACTTTGAGAAATCATTTTTATTACATGGCCTTAAAAATTCAAATCCATGGTTATGTAAAACAAAGGGAAGGATATTAAAAAAAAATAGATAACAAAGGAGTAGATATTAGATATTTTAAATTCTACTTGATTATTAAACAAAGCCACCAACAAAATAGCAATTATCTAGTCTATAACTCTAAGATTATCTGCATATGCATCAATTACATTAATATATAAGGAAGAGAATAGATCAACCAACTAAAGATAAAGAACAGCCACAAAAAAGCATAATTGAGCCTAAAAAATTCTAAAGCTAATACCATTTCTTGTCTTGCCAGACATAAGCTTTAAAAATTTTGAGACATGAAAATATGAAATTCAGAATTTTAAAATAAATAGATCATGACAATAAATCAATTTAATATAAAAGATAGATGTCTATATCCTATAAATCTTCTTAAATATCAAGGCTATTGAATTTTGATTCCAGTTCATTGGGGTCAGCATCTTCTTAAGAATTCTCATCAATGTCTTCTCCTTCAGATCTCATCCAAAGTACATATCCAGCATATCAGATGAATTTTTAAATATATTCTTCAAGTTCTGTATCCCTTCATTAGATATGAAGTTAGCATTAATGTTTATGAAAAAAAAAAGTCAATCATTTGTATATGAATCAAGTGAGAGAATATACCACACCAACTTAAAAAATTTAAGGCACTAAATAGATGAATTTCTCATCTCATAAATTCTCAGTCTCTCACACATTATCTCATTTAATATAAGACTAACTATCCTTCACACTTGCTACTTAGCAATATTTACCCAACAGAAAAACAACTTGTTTTTGTTGTCTCCTATCAAATGATCAACAATTCTTTCAACATGTTATTACAAACAGAAAACCAAAACTGATTGTTGAAATACATTTTGAAACAAAATGGAAGAATACTACAAACTAAATCAAGAAAGTCATAATTATTTGTTGAAAAGATAGTTGAAGAGTACCTTTTTCTGATAAAGCTTTGATGCAAATGTTTCGTGAGTAGGCTTAGAAAACATATTGCAATTTGCAAACAAACAATTATTGAAGGATATAATGCATGACACAGATATGTATATTTAGATATCCATAGCTAAAATTAAAATATCAGAGAAACTAACAAACGACTCTACATTGATGTATAAATTGAGCAAGATATTTACCTTTGCTAGTTCAAAATTAGCAAGGTTGACAGATCCTTGTGTATTCACCAATATATTTAAACATTTAATATCCCTTTAGATTAGGAGAACTCAAAAGTATGAATGTAAAACTCAAAGTGAGATCAACCTTACTTCTATATAAAAGGAAAAATGATGGACAATTTCTACTGTAGCCCTGCAAAATTATCAAGAAGTGACTAACATCAGTGATAGAAAATGTAAATGAGAAAAGTAGTATGAAGGAAAATGTATATAATATTTTATTCAAGAAAAATATTATCTACAAAATTATAAGAAAAAGTCAAGCTTTTTATATATATTTGATAAGGGCTGAAACATGTCTGTCTATATACTTCAATCACAATTTCAAAAGAAGAGAGCATACCTTAAACTTCTTAGCTCAAAAAGGAACCTTCACATGCCAAAGTCAGAAAAGAGAG
Source organism: Arachis duranensis (assembly GCF_000817695.3). Classification (NCBI taxonomy): domain Eukaryota; kingdom Viridiplantae; phylum Streptophyta; class Magnoliopsida; order Fabales; family Fabaceae; genus Arachis; species Arachis duranensis. The sequence continues at coordinate 2,480,306 of NC_029777.3, forward strand.
GCACCGTTCAAAAGTGGAAGAGGACTTTGAGGAGTAATGATGCACTGTCTCAAAGATGGGAAAGGTTTGAATGTTTGATATTTATTGAATAATGTAGTTGGAAAGAGAGGCTATATCATTAATATTTTATCATTAATTATTGTTCATACCCTGGCCCAACGATAAAGGCCCAGGTCCAAATAAAAGGCCTAATCTGAAGGATTAAGCCTAGCTAAGTACCGACCTTCACATAAGAAGTCGGTATCGACCACGACTTAGCCTGAAGAAGTCGGATGTGAGATTAGCTGGCAGATAAACACTCATTCAAATGAGTAACCGCCCCTAAAATCTCTCTAACCGCTTCATAAAGCCATATCTTAACCTCCCCAAGATAATGGGGGCGGTTAACACCCTAAAGATACGGCACTACTCCAACGGTGGTTATTGGCTCACCACTATAAATACACTGACACCCCTCAGGTATCTCTAAGCCCAATACTCTCTAGACCTGCTCACACTCTTGCTAACTTAGGCATCGGAGTGTCTTTGCAGGTACCACCCCCCATTCGCTCACGAGCACAAGTCGGACGGAGCCTCCCGAGTTGCAGATCCATCCGGAGTCCTCCTCCTTCATACATTTGGGCCACCCAACGCCATCCATCTTATTTATCTCCGGTTACCCACCGTAACAATTTTATTATATAAAAATCGAATTTTTGCATTTAATTAGACTCCCGGGCGGAGAAGATCCTTTCAGCGAGGACATAATGAGGGCAAAAGTTCCAAGGAACTTCAAAAGCCCTGATATGGACCTCTATGATGGAACTACGGATCCAAAGCATCATCTTAGCAACTTCAAAAGTAGGATGTACCTAGCTGATGCCTCCGACGCTACGAGATGCAAGGCTTTCCCGACCACTTTATCGAAAGCAACGATGAAGTGGTTCGATAGCCTTCCCCCGAGATCAATCACTAGCTTTGAAGACCTCTCAAAGAAGTTTTTGATGAGGTTCTCAATTCAGAAAGACAAGGTAAAACATGAACCGAGTCTCCTGGGAATAAAACAGGAGGTCGGAGAGTCTTTACGAGCCTATATGGAAAGGTTCAACAAAGCATGTTTAGAGATCCAAGACCTACCCACAGAGGCGGTCATAATGGGGTTAGTCAATGGACTTAGAGAAGGTCCCTTCTCACAATCCATATCTAAAAGACACCCCGTTTCTCTAAGTGATGTACAGGAAAGAGCTGAAAAGTACATCAACATGGAGGAAAACGCCAAATTAAGAGACCTGAGTTGGCGACCTGGGCCCCTCCCTCAACAAAAGAGAGGGAAAGGGAAACCAAGAAAAAGGAAGAACTCGGTCTCGAGAGACCCAGAAAATATCACTCTTATACTCCTCTAAAAACCTCTATAGTGGACGTATACAGAGAGATTTGCCACACTGAAAGGCTGCCACCCCCTAGACCTA
>NC_029777.3:2481930-2483174 GCF_000817695.3 Arachis duranensis
TCATTCACAAAAGAAGATGGGCAAGGAATAATCCATGGACACGATGATCCAGTAGTAATAACTATGATCCTGGCAAATGCCCATCTCCACAGAACCCTAGTGGACCAAGGAAGCTCGGCGGACATCCTTTTCAAGCCCGCTTTCGACAAGCTAGGGTTAGATGAAAAAGAATTAAGAGCCTACCCCGACACCCTATACGGATTAGGGAACACGTCAATAAAACCATTAGGATTTTTACCCCTTCACACCACTTTTGGAAAAGGGGAAAGATCAAGGACTCTGAGTATAGACTTCATAGTCATTGATGAAGGGTCAGCCTATAATGCCTTAATTGGCAGGACTACCCTTAATCGCCTCGGAGCAGTGGTATCCACTCCCCACCTCTGCATGAAATTCCCGACCCCAGCGGGAATAGCAACGGTGAGGGGAGATCAAAAATTAGCGAGGAAATGCTACAATGAAAGCTTAAATCTGAGAGGAAAAAACAGAGAAGTTCACACAATAGAGCTCGGCGGCGCAAGGGCCAGAGAAGAGTTGCAAAAGGGCAAAGAAGTCCACACCATAGAGCTCGGTGGCGCAAGGGCCAAAGAAGAGCTACGACCTCAACCGGGAGGAAAAACCGAGGCGATACAAGTCGGTGGGGAGGAAGGAAAAAGCACTTACATAGGAACCAACCTAGGGGAAACCCTAAAACAAGGGTTGACCGAACTCCTAAGAGTTAATTCCGACCTCTTCGCATGGAAGGCTTCTGACATGCCCGGGATTGATCCCGAGCTCATGTCCCACAGGCTCTCGGTTTACCCGGGGTCCCGACCTGTGCAACAAAGAAGACGCAAGCTCGGCACGGAACGAGCCCTAATAGTAGAGGAGCAAGTACAGGCGCTCCTGGAAGCCGGCTTTATTAGAGAGGTCAAGTACCCAACATGGCTAGCCAATGTAGTGCTAGTCAAAAAACAGAATGGTAAATGGAGAATGTGCGTCGACTATACCGACTTAAATAAGGCATGTCCTAAGGACCCCTATCCCCTACCAAGCATTGATACCCTAGTAGACTCCAGCTCAGGGTACCAATACTTATCATTCATGGACGCCTACTCGGGATACAACCAAATCCCGATGTACGAGCCCGACCAGTAGAAAACATCTTTCATCACACCGAGAGCAAACTATTGCTACGTGGTCATGCCATTCGGATTAAAGAATGCAGGAGCCACGTATCAAAGGTTGATGAATAAAGTGTTTTC
>NC_029777.3:2485405-2487833 GCF_000817695.3 Arachis duranensis
CGCAAAATGGGGAATGGATTTGTTAGGTCCTTTTCCCCAAGCACCGGGGCAAGTCAAATACTTGATCGTGGGAATAGATTATTTCACAAAGTGGATAGAAGCAGAACCGCTAGCCACTATCACCGCTCAAAGAAGTCGCAGGTTCCTTTACAAAAATATCATCACAAGATATGGGATACCCTATTCCATTACTACGGATAATGGAACCCAATTCACCGACGCCACTTTCCGAAGCTTAGTAGCCAGTATGAAAATAAAACACCAGTTCACCTCGGTGGAACACCCGCAAGCAAATGGGCAAGCCGAGGCAGCCAACAAAGTCATACTGGCAGGACTAAAGAAGAGACTACAGGAAGCAAAGGGAGCTTGGGCTGAAGAGCTCCCTCAGGTGCTATGGGCTTATAGGACAACTCCCCAATCCGCCACAGGAGAAACACCTTTCCGACTAGTCTATGGTGTAGAAGCCATGATTCCAATAGAAATCAATGAGCAAAGCCCAAGGGTAATTCTCCACGACGAGGTCGGAAATATACGGGGGCACAAAGAGGAGCTCGACTTACTCCCCGAAGTCCGAGAAGACGCCCAGATAAGAGAAGCAGCATTGAAACAAAGGATACTACCAGATACAACAAAAAAGTCATTCGATGAACATTTGCCTCGGACGACTTGGTCCTAATTAGAAACGACATTGGAGTCAACAAATCAGGAGAAGGAAAGCTCGCCGCAAATTGGAAGGGACCATACAGAATCCAGGAAGTGTTAGGGAAAGGTTATTATAAGGTAACCGACCTGAACGGCACTGAGCTACCAAGGTCGTGGCATGCTTGTAATATGAAAAGGTACTACAGTTAAAAGCGAACTCTACTCCCTGATGTACTCTTTTCCCAACTTCATGATTTTTTCCCAAAAGGGTTTTTTCTGGAGAAGGGTTTTTAACGAGGCATCATAGTAGAGGCTAAGGGAAATAAGTTATGAAGACCCTTAGTAGCAAGAAGTCTTTCTACGAAACGCGCCGACTTAAGCTCGACAAAACGTGAAAATCCCATGAACCGACCTAGATGGTCGTCAGGATAAAACGACGAGGTACAAGTCGGCGTAAAGAGGTTATATGAGTTGATCGTAAAAACTCGGGAACAAATCGACTCTCAAGTCGAAATGAGAACCCGGGTAAAACAAACTCGGAAACACTCCGAATAGATGAAAAACGCATCACAAAAATAACTTAAGTCATGAAAACTCACTAAAGCAAAGTCGAGTATAAAGGATAGCAAAAGAGATCGGAAAAACCTGAGAAAAGTTTAGAGGCTGCACAAAAGCCCTTGAACAAAAAGGTTTTCAGAAAAAAGATCAAGAGGGTTTTCGAAATATCGAAACTAGAAAAAGCATACACGCACAAGGTAACTTAGAACCCTTATCCAAAAAAGGGCATTTATTTTTCTACACCCTTATTCAAAAGGGCACCCGCCAGAAATATTTTGTTAACGGCCTCAAAAGGCCAGAGAGAAATTGTTCACAGGTCACCAACACAAGCATATAAATAAGTCTAAAAAAGGGGGACCCACAGGCCGGGCCCCCATATAGCCATAAAAAAATAATAAAGTCATTTTTTCAAAGGAGTAGAGGAATCACCACCAACAGAACCAGGAGGAACGCCACCAGGACCAGGAAGAGAAGCTGAAGAGGAAGTCGGAGGAACGACTGAGGAACTCGGTGCATCTTTGGAACGGGGAGGAGACTCAATAATCCTCTGCCCCCGAGTCTTCAATTCTGACTCGGAAACCACCTCGGGAACAGGAGGATCCACGATGGCGCCATCAATAACTACCTTATCAGGATGTAAAGGAGAAAGATCCAAGTCGGGAGCAATAACCCTGACTTGCTCCAGGAAAATTCTCCAAGACTCCTCGGCACCATCAGCGATAGAGTCCTCCAACTCGGCATAAGCGTTCCGAGAGTTCAGCAAATCCTTCCTCACAACCACAATATCTCGAAATAAACTTTGGTAACTTTCCTGTGCTGCCTTCCTCAAATTCGCCTCCATAGTAAGTTGGGCCTGCAGCTGGCTCTCCTTCTCCCGGAGGCTATCTCTCTCCTCCTTCAATTTATCTCTCTCCTCCTTCAATTTATCTCTCTCCTCCTTCAACTCCCTCTCATGTTTTTGAAAAACAAGAAGCCTCCCCTCCAACTCCTCAACCTTCGAGGTTGCCCCCAAAGAGCTGAGGGGAGTCTTCTCAAAAATGTCCAAAAGTTTGCCACAAACTCCCGCCACCCTAAAACTCTCCTCGGCCAGAGTGGTGAGGTGGTTTCGAACAGAAGCATCATCCATATTTATAAAAGGATAGATGTTCTTTCGGACGAATGCAAGAGCATCCGCCTTAACCCCACCATCCCAAGAAGAGCCAGACTCTGAAGTCTTGCGCTTCTTCTT
>NC_029777.3:2488122-2488799 GCF_000817695.3 Arachis duranensis
TCACAAGGGGAGGCCTCCAGCCAATAAAGGGGAAAGCGAGGGGAAGAGTGCTCATCAAGGAAGAAGGGGTGGTGACCCTCTACAGCTTGCACTTTGAAAAAATAGTTTTTGAAGTCATGGAAGGATTCGTCAAAAAGGGTGAAAATCCTCCGATCTTGTATGGCTCGGAAGGATACCCATTGCTGTTTGTTGTTTAGCCCACTAAAGGGCTTAGTCATATGAAAAAGAAAGAAGAAAATCCTCAAAGAGGTCGGAAAGTCCAGAGCATGGCTAATAAACTGATAGATCTTCAAAAAACCCCAAGAATTGGGGTGAAGTTGAGTAGGGGCAACTCAACAGTGGCGCAAAACAGACATTTCGAAATCCGAGAAAGGAAGAAAAACACCCAAGCGGGTGATCATACATTCATACATAAAGAAAAAATGAAGGGCCGCCTCATTAACTCTCCCAAAACAAACCCGGTCTTCCGGACCCGGGGTTATCAACTCATATTTTGGCTCGTCCTCCTCCGAAGTACAAAGCCCGTGATGAGTACGAAGATGAGTGATAAACTCAGCATCGACCAGGGGTTCCTCCCCAAGGACTGTAACATCAACCCACTGAGAAAGAACATCTACGGAAGCCATTTTTTATATATAAAGAAAGGTGGCAGAAACCTACAAAAGGAAAAAAGAAAA
>NC_029777.3:2489191-2498094 GCF_000817695.3 Arachis duranensis
TGTTCATACCCTGGCCCAACGATAAAGGCCCAGGTCCAAATAAAAGGCCTAATCTGAAGGATTAAGCCTAGCTAAGTACCGACCTTCACATAAGAAGTCGGTATCGACCACGACTTAGCCTGAAGAAGTCGGATGTGAGATTAGCTGGCAGATAAACACTCATTCAAATGAGTAACCGCCCCTAAAATCTCTCTAACCGCTTCATAAAGCCATATCTTAACCTCCCCAAGATAATGGGGGCGGTTAACACCCTAAAGATACGGCACTACTCCAACGGTGGTTATTGGCTCACCACTATAAATACACTGACACCCCTCAGGTATCTCTAAGCCCAATACTCTCTAGACCTGCTCACACTCTTGCTAACTTAGGCATCGGAGTGTCTTTGCAGGTACCACCCCCCATTCGCTCACGAGCACAAGTCGGACGGAGCCTCCCGAGTTGCAGATCCATCCGGAGTCCTCCTCCTTCATACATTTGGGCCACCCAACGCCATCCATCTTATTTATCTCCGGTTACCCACCGTAACAATTATTATATATATAAATTTTATTTTTCACCTTATTACAATCACTTTTTAATTTAGATATAGAAGGAGAAATAGTGTAAGACACATTTATGGAGTGTAGGAGTATTCTATGCAATTGTGGTGTCAGAAGCTAAGATTGGACCGTTCGATTTGTAAGAGGTATAAAAATCGGACCGTTTGATTTTTTGGTATCAAAATCGAACCCTCCGATTTACATTTAAAAAATTAAAAAAATTTGGAGTACACAAATCAAACTCCAAATTTTTAAAATATTTTAAACACTCATTCCACAATTTTAAAAAATATCAAAAATTACAATATTAAAGACATATAACTCATCTCATTTTCATATTTAAATTTTTTAGCCTATTATAATTTAAGTTAATATTAATAGTAAAAAATTAATTTTAAATAGTCCCAATTTGTATTTTACAACATAATTAAAGTACATTTCATTCTTTTTTATTTTGTGATTAATCACCATTTTTTAAATTTTTTGGTTGAATCTTCTGTATTTTATGATTGATAAATTTTCTCTATAAAACACAAATTTGTGATGAATTATTACAATCATAATTAATTAAAAAATCAAGAAAAAATTATAAAAGAATAAAATAAAAGATAAAAAATAGAGTAAAAATTTATTTTAAAACTAAAAATTTGTATCTTATTATATAATCAATTTTGTTACTTACTTCAACTTCATTATCCCTCTTTATCCAAAAAATTATATAATGTCACACTTATTTCAAAAAAGATGAAACTCTTCAAATACACAGTATAATATATAATTTAAAAACAATAAGATAAAAAATATCTAAAATTTTATAATAGTATTTAAAATTTTCAATGACGATAATACAAAGAATTTAAATCTACCAAATGAATTCAATAGTTATCCTTTGCACATCTTATTTAAATTTGAATTTTAAAATTTAATTTGTATCTTCTTTTTTTTCTAATATAAATTATTTTTGGCAAAAAATAGGGGAGAAAATCTATTAGACTAAAAAAATATTCTATCAAAGAATTATTATAAGGAGATTTATAATTAGAGAAAAAAAATAATAAAAGCATTAATAATAATAATAGAGAAATAGAAATGAAGTTCATATTAAAGAAGGTTAGAAAAAAAATAATAAAGTTCATATTAATAATAATAATGCCGATGAATGATGTTGTTGTTTCAGGCTTTTAACCTTTGCCTTTGGCCATCAATCTTTTTCTTTTTTTGCTTTTTTATTTAAATTATCAAGTCATAAAAAATAAAGAATAATAATTTAAGAAAAAAAAATTTGTATCTTATTATATAATTAATTTTGTTACTCATCTCAACTTCATTATCTCTTTGTATCCAAAAAAGTATATAATGTCACACATATTTTAAAAAAGATGAAACTCTTCAAATACATGGTATAATATTTAATTTAAGAACAATAAGATAAGAAAATCTAAAATTTTATAATAGTATTTAAAATTTTCAATGATGATAATATAAAGAGTTTAAATTGACCAAATAAATTTAATAGTTATCCTTTACACATCTTATTTAAATTTGAATTTTACACTTTAATTTGTATCCACTTTTTTCTTCTAATATAAATTATTTCTGACAAAAGATAGGAAAAAATCTATTAGACCAAAAAAATATTCTATCAAAGAATTATTATAAGGAGATTTATAATTAGAGAAGAAAATAATAAAAATATTAATAATAATAAAGAAAAAGAAATGAAACTCATATTAAAGAATGTTAGAAAAGAAATAATAAAGTTCGTATTAATAATATTATTGCTCAAGAATGACATTGATGCTTTAGGCTTCTATTCTCCGCCTTTGGTAATCGCTTTTTTTCTTTCTTTCTTTTTTGTTTTTTTATTTAAATTATCAAGTCATAAAAAAATAAAGAACAATTCAAGAAAACGAAAATAGCAAAATCAATAGTAACTATACAAATCAAAATAGATTTAATTACTCTGTTGGTCCCTATACTTTTTTTTAATTGGGCCCCTGCACCAATTTTTTTTTTCAATTAGGTCTTTCTTAGCAATAATTAGTTTAATTTTATAGGGACTCTACTAAAAAAAATTTGGTGCAGAGACCCAAATAAAAGAAAACAAAAGTGTAGGGACCCAATTAAAAAAAATTGGTGCAAGGACTCAATTAAAAAAAAATAAAAAATTTGTGAAACTATAAGGACCAACATAGTAATTAAACCATTAAAATACATAGGAAAAAAATAAACTATTATATGATAAAATTAACATGAGTATATTTTATCATTAAATAAACAAAGATAACGCAAAACAAAATTACACGAGTAGAGAAAAAGTTTGTGTATATTCAAGTTGTGTAGAATGATACAATATAAAAAGAGAGATTTATAGGTGCTAAGAGAATCAAAATAATAAAGACGTAATATCCTATAATAAATATTCAGATATGTTAAATAATGGTAATTGGTCTAATTGATCTTAATTATACTCTAACATCCCTCCTCGAACTCAAGTGACAATTTGAGTTTGAAACTTATTTGAAACAACTAAATAAAAAAATGCAATAGAACGGGTGTAAATGGAACTGCCTGAAGAAAGTGTAGACAGAACTGTCGGAAGAAAGCACAAACGGAATTGCCGAAAGGAAGCACAAACGGAACTGCCATAAGGAAACACAGACAGAACTACCACAAGGAAGCGCAAAAAGAAGTGCAGACAACACTGTTGGAAGGGAACGCAGATGGAACTACCAGAAGAGAACACAGACAGAACTACTGCAAGAGTGGCCAACTGTCAAAAAACTGCTGAAAAGATGGTGAACTGCCCGAAAACTATTAAAAAGTGACAAAGTGCGAAAAGATGACAAACTATTGGAAGGTGACGAAAAACATATGGTTTCTCCATGAGAATAAGTAAGTAGTGGATGAGCTAATTGGTGAGGTTAGAAAAACATCAAAGCATTGACAAAAGAAAAGGAAAGAAATGGTACAAAAAAAAAAGTATGAAAAGTATAGTGATTTCACCAGAAGAAAATCAACTATTAAAAAGGATACCATGGCTCTGATACCATGTTAGAAAGGGGAGAGAAAGCAATAGGAAAAATGTTTGTGAGTATTCAAGTTGTGTAGAAAGATACAATATAGAAGGGTATTTATACATGATAAGAGAATCAAAATAATAAAAACGTAATATCTTATAATAAATATTATATGTTGAATAATGCAAATTGATCTTAATTATACTCTAACAATTATATTCAATTAATTGATATACATAATATTAAATTATGTGATACTTAAATATCTAATCAAATCAATTAATTAATATAATTAAGTCATCGTAATGAATTGTATTTAATGAGTTAAAAGAAATATAAATTAGGAAACACTCTCAAAAGCATGCCACGTCAACTTTATCATTAAGTGGAAAAATCCAAATTTTATATAATAGAATAGATAGATAGAATAGATAAATACTTGCAACCTTCTTATTTATGACATATTTGAATCTGTTAAACTTCTTAGGGGACTATTTTCTTGAGCGCCAGTCATGACATTATATATAAATATATGTTAATTATGTTAACTGTACATCAAAATTAACTATAAAGGTAAAATATACATCAATCATAATGTATATTAAAATTAGTTATTAGTGTAGAATACACATTTAAAAAATTAAATTACATATATATTTATACATAAATATATAATTTTTTATTTTGTGATAAATTTATAAAATAAAAGAAGGAAGAAATTACTTGATTCTCCTTAATGACATTCTGAAACGTGATTACCTTGTTTCTACTATTATATAATCGTTCTAGAGGGTTGGGGTTATATAATATGTTAGTCTTGCCACCCTATGATGATTTATGTATGCAAGGTCTTTTCGAAGGAAGCATAAATTGTGCCAGGACTCAAGGGGTTAGGTATGGACATAAATCGTCCCTGGCTAGTGTGAGTCACGTGTTGGCAGGCTTAAACCCACCAGGGAGACACGATTTACATGCAAAAGTGGAACACGTTCAGCCTGATTCGATTTATGTTAATTTATAAGATCCCCAACAACCTATAACGATTAATGCACCAAGGAGCTAACCCTAAGGAGGCTGCAACGATTTAAGCTCGTTTGGACCCTTAGACCTTGCGGCGATTCACGAAGTGGACCACCAGCCTCCATTTGCTTCGTTGCCGAAAGCTTTGGGAGACAGGGTGGGTGAGGAAGACAGCCAGCAGTGGAGGGGTGGCAGTGAGCTCAGGTGGGCGACATTCTCCGGTGGTGGTGCGGTGGCGGGGAAGACGGAGCAGCCACTGTCCGATGTAATGAGGCAGAGAGCGGCGAGGTGTGTAAGGATGGCCGCCAACTAGGGAGATATGTATCGCTTCAATAGCATTGCGCATATCGCCGGATTTATCGGTCAAGAGGTTAGTTATCGGAGCACATATTTAGTTGACTTGGTTGATGTTATAGTTCTTTTGTTAGTTACATTGGTATGTTGATGAGTTAAATATAGTTTTAATATGGATATTAGAACATTAGGTCTCAACATGTTGTAGGATGCATGGTATAGTGATCTCATAGGGTCTTGGTTGGTGCACAAAATGTTAGACTCGAGTTTTTTAATGTCCGAGGAAAATTTGTTTACAATCAATTTTTTTTTTTGATATTATACATGCGATAAATTTGTACTTGTGATGTTAATCTAGTGATATTTTTATGACCGACATATTACTGCTGACTTTTGTGGGTGCTGAGTTTGTTGCACGATCACCCTATAGGATGTGACATACCAATTTGGCCTCCCTATTGACAGTTATGTAGTGAGTGGATGTCTGAGTGATTTCGAGCAGTTGATGGGGGGAGCCTACCTGGGTGTGGTTTGGAGAGTTATTCGGTGAACTTCCACCAGATGATTGTATCGATGATTTCATGGTTTGGTTTGCGTGGTTTCAGAACAAGTTCAGAGCGTTGCCCCCTAATGCATCAGAGCATACAATACAGATCTATGCACGCGATTACATTATGATGTTGTTGTCGACGACGCTTTTTGTGGACAAGTTCGGTGCTAGGGTTCATTTGCGGTGGCTTCCGTATGTGGCAGATTTCGACAGGTTTGGCAAGTATAGCTGGGGTTCGGCCACTCTATCCTGGTTGTACAGGTGTCTGTGCAGGGTTGCTAACCAGAATACCTTCACCGAGACTGATGCATCTGTCATGATCAACGATAGAATTGATGCACACATGACATGATAATCAAGTTACTTGTGATCTTTCGATATCTCTGTTGCCAGACATGTGTGCGGTTCGTTGTAATTTCTAACTTCCCAGTACCCTTTCCTCTGCCACATAGTCACACGTATTAGCCAGTTACATCTGTTTCCGAACTGTACACACTTTCCATGATACTTCAATTGGTCATACTAAAAAACTTTATACTCTACACCCCAACGAATATTATAATTCTTGACTGTCAGTACAACTTCTTCTTTGGTGACGAACTGTTGCCCGATTTCAAACTCATCCATCCCAACCATACTAGGCCTGTCTTTGTGGATAGTAGGGTGCTGGTGATATGGAAATGTAGGTTGGGTCACTGCATCAATATCCAACATTGAGAAGTGGCAAGGGTACTACTGTGTCTGGCTGCTTGACTGGTTTACTGGATCTCCAGCACGTATTGTGTCTTCCTCGCCATCGCTTTCATTACCAATAATCGCTGGCTCCAAATCTGACCCATCATCGCCTATAGCCTCTACAAATGGATCTCTCTCTCTTACCTCCATGAATGCTGGTGCACCGTCTACTACAGGAGCTGCTCCCATTGCAATTGCAAGCTCTCCAAAGGTACGCCCGTCACCTAAGTCAGCTGATTAAGTGGGCAAATCAGCCGCAAATGATGGAGATGAAACAAAGGGAGTCACCGGTTGCCTGGTTGGAATGGCGTTGGAACTCCCTTCCATCATGCCAGTATACAAATTCAGAGCAGATCCACTAGAACTACCCTCTACATCAATCATTCTGGCAAATAACTCCATAGCATCCAAGTCGGAAAATCTTGCTTGGCTGTGAAATATAACTCGCATGTCGTCATTGCCAAACATCTCGTACTTTCCAAACTTGACATAACCTTGCCTTAGTGAGATAGGAATTCGAAAAAATAATTGCTTTACATGTTTCTTTCCATATTTTCCTGCCTTTTGTAATATACTACCTTGTAACTCTATCAATGTTGTTGATGGATTTATGAATACACCAATCTGTTTTTTATTAGAAAACGTGACACCATCACTTATGTTTTCATCGATCTTCCCTCGGTAATGAACTAACAAAGTTATTGTATCACTCATCTCTCAAATATGAATCAACTTCAATGTGCTTTTGTTGGCACCACACTCGTTTATTTATAGAGAATTTGTCATTATAAATCGTTCTAGCCTTGTTAGGTTACTATATTCAATGTTAATCGCGCCAGGACTTTGAAGATTAGTGGAAATGAGCGTAAATTACTCCAGGGTGCTGGGGTGTCTCTATTGCACGTAAATCGTGCCTCCCTAGTGAGGATAACCCTGCCAACACGTGACTCCTACTAGTCTGGGACGATTTAAGTCCAAACCTAACCCTACGAGCCCTAGCACGATTTATGCCTCATTTGAAGTGCCCGTGTATGCATAAATTGTCTTAGGATGGCAAGACTAACATATTATATAAAACTCAGCCCCTAGGACGATTTATACAATAGTCAAAATAGGGTATTCACGCTTCAAAATATAATTTAGAGAAATTCAATAATTTCTTCCTCCCTTTATTTTATTTAAGACAAAAACCTTAATTTAATAATTAGCTTTTAGTATTTATAAAGAAAATTGATATACATAAAGGGTTTTTTTTTTTGGTGACTACCTAAATAGTCAAAGGGTCAGTTTGAACTTGTTTTTTAAAAAAGTATTTATTTATTTATTTTTTAAAAATATTTATTTTTAATAAAAAAATTATTTTACATTTAAATAAACTTTTTTTTTAATTTTAAGTATTTAAAATAATTTTTATTTTTGTTTTTTATAAATAAAAATACTTTATTAAAAAAAATTATTTTTTAACTAAAAAAACAATCTAAACCATCACTAATTACCTTAACTTTGTGTAATATTTGAACGAAACAAAGTCATATTTGTACAATTATGCTACACATTCAAATTTTTTTGGTAACTAAATCTAATCAAGTTGGTCCAAATCCAACAAAAATAAATTTCATTAGTGGAGCGTAAATACATGCTCTAACTACGTGAAACGGTTCCTACGTTCCTCTCCTCCTCATTCTTCTTCTTCTTTTCCTTCTTCGCTTTTCTCCTGCTCCTTCTTCTTTGCGTTCCTCCTCCTTCTTCTTCGGATTCCCTATTCTTCTTTGCGTCATTTTTTTATTTTTGTTGCTGCGTTTTTCTTTTTCTTCCATTCTTTCTAGTGATTTTGCATCATTACGCATTTCTTTTTTTTGTTTTTATTCTTGTTAACAGAGTAAATGAGAAGGTAAAATAAAAAGAAAAAAAGTGAACAAGAAAAGAAGAAGAAGATGAAAAAAGAAGAGGAGGAGTTTTGAGTTATTATTAAATAATTTTGTGCATTCTGAATTTAAATAAGGTGAACTTTTTTGGTCTTGTTTGTTTTGAATTGAGTTTGTTTGTGTGTCTAAGTAATTTCGGTGCATTCTAAAATTGAATTTCGGTGCATTCTAGATTTAAATAAGGTGCATTTTTTTTATCTGAAGTTGTTTTGAATTGAGTTTATTTGTACGTGGTTATTATTAAGTAATTGCGTACATTCTGAATTTAATAAGATGTACTTTTAGTCTGAACTTGTTTTAAACTGAGTTTATTGGTGTGTCGTCATCATTAAGGAATTTCGATACATTCTGAATTATTTGAACTGTTATACATATAAAAAGAAGACAATGACGATGACAATAACAATAATGAACGAAAAAAATGAGAGAAAAAGAGGAGAATAAAAAGTAGTAGCAACTTATTTTTCAAAAAGTCATCCAAATTTTTTGGTACAAAATTGGCTCATCCTTAAACGCTCCTTGCTAAGTATGGAGTGCTGTACACATTGTGAATTCATTAAATCTGAACTCTTTATTTATTATATTTTATTTGAATGGTCTAGATTTAAGGTATATATTAGAATTTAAAAAGATAATATTAAATATATATTATGTATATAGTATTAAAATTTAAATAAATTTTGTTTTGTGTGAAATAAAACTATAATATTAAATATAAACACAATGATAAAAAATTTTGTGTTATATAAATTTAATTAAGAAAAACATATATACTCATATAGAAAGCAAACAAACATATAATAATTTTATTAACACA
>NC_029777.3:2498221-2533881 GCF_000817695.3 Arachis duranensis
TGTTTTTCTTAAAATAATATTTTTTTTATTTGGTTCAAACACTATGGCAATAAAATTTTTTTACGTAACTGCGTCTACTCAATAAATATTATATTCATTTATTTCTATATTGTATGTAAAATAAATAATTAATGTTTAAAAAAAGTTAATAAAAGAAAGAAGTATTTTTTTTAACTCTTAGATGAAAATTATGTCATTTGAATTATAACTCGTTGATAAAAAAAGAAATATTCTTAATTATATACTAAATAGAATAATTATTTATTAGGCTCATTCTTATACAAATAAAAAATTTTCTTAATTTTATATCTGTAATATTTTATACCAATTAACTTTAAAATTTAATTATTTTTTGAATAAATTAATAAAAAAATAATACAAATAATTGTTTAAATATAATTGTATTTTAATTTTTCATTTTATTACGTACAATTTGAGGATAATTTGAAATAAAAGATAATAAACTTGTTGTAACTGCCATCTATTCTGTGCTTTGACTATGTCGTCATATGAGAATCATGGCGCCTTCATGGAGACTGGGGTTCTTCTACAGAATCGATTTTGCTTTTGGAGTTAGCCAACCAGCAGCAGCGACAGACATGCGTCTTCCTTTTCTATGGCAGCAGTTTTTCGGACTTTGAAGGTCATTTATGGTAGAGATGGAATGTAGTGGGTTCAAGAGCGTTAAAATCTGTGACTAGTCAGAACGATAATGGAAGCACCTGCCAACAAATAAAACAGTGAAAATGCTTGAAGACATCACATCGACGATAACAGAATAACAGAGGAATTCAATCAAATTTTCCTGAGTATTTTTGTGGTGTAAAGGTCGTCCATGTGTTAAATGAAAGAATTAGTATTTTTGTTAGTGTCTTCTTGTTTGTTCAGTCCATGACAAAAAAAATAATAACAATAATAAATAAATTTAATTTACTTGATAACTTTTGATAATAGGTTAATTTTTAAAGAGTGTTGCACTCTCTACTTTACCTGGAGTGCACTAGCTTTGTCAATATCATAGAGAAATTAAAAAAACATCGAAAACTGTTTCTGATTAAACCAAAATGTTTTTTTTAATGTACCGAAACTAGGAACAAAAAAAAACTCAATGAAAAAAATTCCAAAATTTTACGTTATATTCAAATTCAAACTTTCAGCCATGAACACTAGTTTTCTCAAACAAAAACGAAATTATTTAACTACAAGAGTATCAAATACTAATAAACTAATTTAACTGACACTGTAAACTTCCATCATTCATTATCTTCAAAAATAAAATATCGGTTTAAATCTAATTTCATGGCTTGTTTAAAAAAAAAATTGATCTAAATATTCAAATCAGATTAAAGAGCATTGATTGTAAATGAAGAGAATGCAAAGAACAAAAAAAATACATAGAATGCAAAAAGAAAAATGAAATTTACATAGAAAAGACATTTATATATAGTCAAGCATCAAGTCAAAAGGTTGTTAGAGATAATAGCGCATAAAACTGAATTAAGTTATAATAACTTGGTTGGATTTAGTTGATTAAATCATTTGGGTACAAAAGTTTATAATTTATTGTATTTGATATTTCTTGTAACCGTTATAACACATCAAATGTCATAGCAATTAGAATTTAGAAATCGCTGACGCCGTTTTTTTTTTTCTGAAAAAAATACCTTAATTAGTAATTAATAATGAGAAAAAGAAAACAAAATACAAAAAGAAGAAAAGCGTGGTGGTGTAAAGTGGCGCCAAAAATATTTACAAATGGCGGTCTCCTCAAAAATTGGGATTGGATCGGATTGGAGTCTTCGTCTTTCCAAACTCGTCAACCTCCCTTCCTTTAATTCATTCTTTGTACATCTCTCTCTGTCTCTCTCTCTCGCTGCAAATTGAAGGTTGAACAAAGATGATAATAAAGCGCAATTTGAAAACCGGAATCCATGCCCTCAAACGCTGTAGTAAGCTAACAGAATCCAAGAAGCGCAAGCTCGATCAAGTTTACACTCAACCCACTCCAACGCCACCTGCTGAGCTCAATCATGATCCAGTGCGCTCACCCCCACGCCGCACTAGGATTCTTCCCTCCAGATTCAGCGATTCTGTTCTTGACACCTGGACACATCACTGTGATTCGGACTACCACCACTCTCTCAATTCAGTTAAGACGGTTAAAACAAGCGTTAACGGAATCCGTTCTACTCTCCTCAAAACTGAGATTAACTGCAGAAAGAGGAAGGACGTGTACAAGCTCGACGAATTTGTGTTGGGTGACATAGTTTGGGCAAAATGCGGCAAGAGCTACCCGCCTTGGCCTGCTCTCGTTATTGATCCTCTCTTGCAAGCTCCCAAATCCGTCCTCAGCCGCTGCATTCCCGGCGCGATTTGCGTTATGTTCTTTGGCTATTCCAAAAGCGGAAAGCAGCGGGTAATGTTTCTCCGTAGTGTCTTACTCTGTGATTCTGAATTTGAGTCCTTCGGATTTAAAGCAATTGTCATGTGTATAGGATTATGCATGGGCGAAGCAGGGAATGTTATTCCCCTTCTTGGAGTTCATGGATAGGTGTGTTGGTGTTTGTTAAACATTGTTGGATTTGGATGCAGTTCTTTTCTTGTAAAACACATTTGCCATTTACTCATTGAAATTTGTCTGCATTTAGATTCCAGGGGCAGACTCAGTTGTACAAGAGCAAGATAAGTGAGTTTCAAATGGCTATGGAGGAGGCCATGTTGGCGGAAGATGGAATTCTGGACACACAATTGCTACCCGAGCAAATTGGCGAGCATATGAAAGGTGCAGGTTCCAATGCTGAGCAAGACCATTACAGCCAATGCCAGGTGATATTCATTTCTTCCATTTTGTGCTGCATATCTCCATGACTAATTATGAGACCATGTTTCAAAGTTTCATTTAGTAGTATTGTGATAATTGATGACTGAGTCTACCCTGCATTAGTCAAAATCAATCTTAGTAGTTCTGTTTCTGTAGGATGCGGTATCCTGTGCTGGGTGCGGTTTGATGTTGCGGGTTAAACCCAAGAAGAAGATGAAGGATTCACGTCTACCTTATTGTAAACACTGTGATAAGGTTTTTCCATTCACTCATTTGACATGTTTTTACTTTCTTGACTATATTAATTTATGACAGCCAACTAATTTTCAATGTTTTTGGTTGTCTCCTCACAGTTACAAAAATCAAAACAATATTGCGGCATTTGCAAGAAGATTTGGCACCACTCGGATGGTGGGAATTGGGTGAGATTATCTGCCTTCTAATTTTGCTTTTGTTTGAATTAGAGTATTTTATTTTCAATAATTAATCCAAATTTTGACAATTAGGTATGCTGTGATGGTTGTAATGTTTGGGTGCATGCTGAATGTGACAAAATTTCCAGCAAACTTCTCAAGGTATCATATCATGGTTAACTTAGCGCCTTTTGTCTCTTTCACTTCTGTCTTGCTGGTTGGTTGGTTTCCCAACTCCTTAGTTCACAAATATTTGGAAGATAACTGATTGATTTCTGGATGCAGGATTTGGAAAATATGGATTACTATTGCCCAGACTGCAAGGGAAAGTTCAATTATAAATTAACAGCACCGCAAATCTACAAGTCAAAAATAAAGTATGCAATTATTATTTGTTGCTCCCTTCACTCATTTGTTTATGGTCATTCAGTGTTTTAGGAATAATGTTATTTGGGACAGATCAACAGAGAGTAGCAAAAAACCTGCAATACCTGAAGAGCTAGCGGTGGTATGCAATGACATGAAAGGAATTTACCTTCCAAAGCTTCATTTGTAAGCCCCCAGCAGTTTTTTATCTTAGCTAATCTAAGCGACTTCCAAAATTCATTGAATTTCTTGTTATTGTTTTTTATTGCAGGGTTATGTGCAAGTGCAGCTCTTGCGGTACAAGAAAGTATAATCTTCCTGAATGGGAACGACATTCAGGATGCAAAGCCAAAAAATGGAAACATACTGTGAAAGTGGAAAGCACAATGCTACCGCTAATAAAATGGGTTTGTACCAGTTTTGCTACTTTTTTTTTGGTCTTTTTTTTTGTGGTTGACATTTAATGTTTTTCCAGATCACCAAACACAATTCACGAGCTGGAGCTCGCCTGGATCAGCAGCAGTTGATTTCCTTCTTGCAAGGTAAATGTTTATTTCATGCGGACTTCTATATAATGAAGCCTTCAAGTGTCATGGTTAGTTACGGTCATGTATTTTGCCTTTAATAAAGACAAGTTTACTTCACTTTGCCTTATTTTCACAGAGCAGTACGAGCCAGTTTATGCAAAATGGACCTCAGAAAGATGTGCCATTTGTAGATGGGTTGAAGACTGGGATGACAACAAAATTATTATCTGTAACAGGTGTTTTCATCATAGTTGATATTCTTTACCAGCACTGTCATGATTGTTTTCTTGAGAATTGAAGGGAAGAAAACTGAATTATTCTGTTCACGTGTTCATTGTGCAGGTGCCAAATTGCTGTCCATCAAGAATGCTACGGGGCAAAGAATGTTAAGGATTTTACTTCGTGGGTTTGTAGAGTCTGTGAAACTCCTCACATTGAGAGAGAGTGTTGCCTCTGTCCAGTTAAAGGCATGTCAATTACCATTTTATTTTCTTCTTTCCAAAATCAGACAATTTTCATTCCTATTTGAAATTCACCAAGAGATGCTTTGCATTTGTGTTTGTTTGGGTGCCATTATTTTAATAAATTGAAAAAAATATTTTTTTTTTAGCGTGTTTGGCAAATTTCTAGTAATAAAAGTAAAAATACTATAAAAATAAAAAAAATATTTTTTTTGAGAAGCTGTAATTTACATATTTTTAAAAAAAATATTTTTTCCTTAAAAAAAAGATATTTTTTATGTAATAAATAAATAAAAAAATACTTTTATATCATTATATCCAAACATAATTGATAGATAAAAATATCTTTTTGTATAAGATATCCAAACATAAAATTACTTTTATTTTTTCATAAGATCTTTAAAAAAAAAAAACTTAAAAAGAGATATTTTCTTAGAAGCTCACCCAAAAAATGCCTTTATCTTATAAGCTTCATGTAATATTCATTATGATTGTGTATGAAGTCTTAAATTATGCCCATAATGAGATTTTTGTTTTGCAAATTTTATATGTGATGATCAACTTCGCCATCCAACGCTAATAAATAAGCTTTTATGATATTGTTGGAAACATTCTGCAGGTGGTGCTCTTAAGCCAACCGACGTGGACATGTTGTGGGTTCACGTAACATGTGCGAATATTTGAATTATTTTACTCTCTTATTTTTCTGTGCTCTTAGTATCAGACTTTCAGTACTGAAGTGCTTGTTGTCTTCTTTGGATGCAGACTTGCGTGATATGTAAACAAATGCATGGTTCGTGTACAAGTTGTTGCAAGTGTGCAACATATTTTCATGTTATGTGCGCGTCAAGAATGGGATATAGCATGGAAGTAGGTTTCAGGGTTCTTTTATTTGGCAAGAATGGGATATGGAATTATACTATATGTTAATAACTTGATGTTGTTAAAATTGACAGTTGCATTCTGTTGAGAAGAATGGGAAACAAAAAACACAGAAGCTAATTTATTGTAAATTTCACAGGTTTGAGATTTATTCACTAAATTACACATAGTATTTGTTACTAACATGTAGTTTTCGTTTTTGAAATACTAATGCTTTTTACCTTGATTTTGTTGCAGGGTGCCAAAGCCAGAGGCCGTACTAGTTGTACCTACAGATGAGGGAGTATTCTCTCAAAATAAGGAGGGATGCTATAAGGGATCAAATCTCGTTTCATCTTCAAACAATGTTGAACTCCTTGTTGATTCCTCAAAATCTCATAGTTGTGAGGTTGAGCCACTCTCTGCCGCCAGGTGTCGTGTCTACGTAAGGTCTTCCAAGAAGGTAACGATTCAGAACATAATGTTTGACTTATCATACTAACATCTAAAGATAAATATTGTCTTGCATTCCATTCATCTTATCTAAATTAAAATAATACATCAAAGTAATGCAATATTTTTTACATTATATAATTTATTTGATATTGGCAGAGCGATACTGTCCCAGTAATGCACTTGCTTGGGGGTCCAAATCTCCATTCTTTAGATGCTATAGCTAAACTGGCCAGCAACGAGGTAATCTGCAAGCATATTAGATTGGTTGCTCTTGAAATTTAAAAATGTGCTAGCTTTCTTTCTTTAGAGCAAAATGAAAATCTGAAGTCTGAACTTGTTGGATGACAGGATGCTGAAGCATTTTCTTCTCTTAAAGAACGTCTTCACCATTTACAGGTTAGTTAACCTCTCCGTTTGCTAGGGTTCAAGCTTCTTTTCTTTATCCTAATTATTAATTCATACTTCAGAGCCTTGTGATTTTTGAATGCTTTGTGGTTTCAGAAAACTGAAAGCAGTAGAGTTTGCTTAGGAAAATCGGGTGTCCATGGATGGGGCCTCTTTGCTCGAAGAGAATTACAAGAAGGAGAAATGGTAATTATCAGGAGAAATGGGGCCTCTCCATTTAAGTGCATAACATATGATTACACGAACTTTCTTCTCTAACATTCTTTATACGTGTTTTTTCAGGTTGTTGAGTACCGTGGCGAGCATGTTAGGCGCAGTGTTGCTGATCTGAGGGAAGCTAAGTATCGTTTAGAAGGCAAAGATTGTTATGTGAGTTTTCTTCTCCTTCTAAGATATATCTTTACATCTTGTTCATTTGTAATTTTTGCCTTAGTTATTTAAATGATTGATTTTAACTGAAATGAAAATATGCAGCTGTTCAAGATTAGTGAGGACGTGGTAATCGACGCAACTGAAAAGGGCAATATTGCACGTTTGATAAACCATTCTGTAAGTTACTTGTACATTAATTACTTGTGATGCCAACAGAGAGAAGAAATGAAAACTTATGTTTAGTGGGGTATTATATGTGAATTATACAGTGCAACCCGAACTGCTATGCAAGGATAATGAGTCTGAATGATCAAGAGAGTCGGATTGTTCTCATTGCCAAGACCGATCTTTCTGCGGGTGAAGAATTAACGTACGGTTTGTTGAATGTGCGGAATGAATACCAGCTATTTTCTTACTCTTTCTTTTTATAACTCTGAATGTTGAAACAGGTATGATTACTTGTTCGATCCAGATGAGAGGAATGAACTCAAAGTTCCCTGCCGATGTGGAGCCCCCAATTGTAGGAAGTTTATGAACTAACTTCAGATTGTTTGTGCATGCATGTGGAGCAATTGCAGTTACCTTGGAGGAAATAATACCCTCTACGATTTTGCAATTCTTTTAATTATTTTTCACAAATTCAATGTAGTTTATATAGTTGTGTTGTACAATAATAATAAGGGGAAAGTTTATCAGCCATGAACTGGATTCATTTTTTGTAAATTGCCACATTGTTCTTGTATACTGTATTCAATCCATCTGACAATTGGAAAGCAATATTGATTTTATTAACTTGTACAAAGGAAAATCCGATGTTGTGGTCAACAGGGCAAGCATTGATTCTACTTTATGTCTTTATCTATTTAGACAGCCTTTGGTTAAATTTGACAATTACGGTGGGAGTCAGATCCAGATACTTGGCTATTGAGGACGATCAATATAGGCATTTTCACAATTACACTTTACAGAGAAATATTTAGCTGGTATGTACTCTATTTAATGAAATTCAGTTCTTCCATTAAGGATAATGAAATTCAGTTCTTCCATTAAGGATTAAAGAAAAAAACAAGTATTTTAACCGAAAATTTAATTTTTTTAATGCAATGTTGGTGTAAATATTTCACACACCTAATTATGTAATAATACGTTAATAAAAATTAAAAAAAATAAAATAATTGTCCAAAAAAGCAAAGGTAATTAGACAACTATTTAAAATATTTTAGAGTTAAATATTCTATACTGTAAGGACATTAAAATTAAACACTAATTTGTATAGACGTTGTATTATTGTAAATGCATGCAAGTTAAAATATTTCATAGTTAAAAAAAAAATTAAAAAAATTCAATTTTATATTTTTAAAGAGCTATACAGTATATACATAGTTAAAATTTAGCTAATTTGTATTCTACAATACGGTTACTGATTGAATTTTTTTTAATAAAACGATTAAACTTCCAATACATTTAACATAAAATAAAAATTTTAAATACTTCGGCTAATAGTATTATCAAGAACCCAAAAGAATAAATTCGCAGGCAAATCATTTATTAGGCCCTGCATTCAGTGTACTTGAACTTGAAGGCCAGCATCAGCCATTTAAATATTAGAAAATTTAGAGTCATCTTAATTCTTAAGGGTAAATTAGAACTGTCCGTGACTGTGATGCATTAGACTGGTTTCACATTGAATACACATACACAGCCAGAGTGATTCATAAAAGGAACAGGGGAGAAAAACGAGAATTATTCTGTTCCCAAGTCAAGATACACTCGCCTCTGCCTGCAAAGAAAAACTAGTATAGCTATAAGATACTGTACAAAAAGAGATCAGCTTTTCAGGTTGATGCCCATATAGCGCTGCTCATTTCTTCGCAAGCAGCTTCTTTGGAATTTTCTCCAGTGGAGTGGATTTCAAAAGAAAAAGCCTGGCAGCACGCTCCTGCAAAGTTCCTCCACATTTCAGCCCACGAGATTGCAATTCAGATTTTAACCTTTCCAAGCCAAGAACCTGTTGATACCATAACACAGGAATAAGTCAGATTTCAGAAGGAAATGGACATTGGACAGTTATATTCCAGTTATAGGTTTATAAACTGTTGAAGGTGCAAATGCGGCAGAGAGAGAGAGAGAGAGAGAGAGAGAGAGAGAGAGAGAGAGAGAGAGAGAGAGAGAGTGCTTAGCCAAATGAATGGTGAACAACACTTGAGACTCCTAGCTCATGTTCCTTATATAGCAAGTCAACTAACCTACTGCTGCCCAAAATATCTGTAACTAACTACTACCTATTGATAAGTTAGTGCTCCTATAACTAACTCTGCTAACTCAGCTAACACTCTAATTAACAAAACTGCACTAATGGTAACTCTATTTTCATGCTGAAGCACTAATATCAGGTAACGTAAACTTTACCGCAATTCTGAAAGTACATGTTTTACCGTAAGACTTGCATTCAATAAATCAGGAGTATTACTTCCCCAACATCAAAATTCCGAGTAGCATTTCCAAATCAAATGATTAATAATAGATCCATAAAATCAAAATCAAGATGATCATATGTTCTAAAAATATACCTCAAGCTCTGCAGCTGAATTAAAAGCTTCAAAATTCAGAGGCTCCTCCAATGCGGGAATGCTAGTACTTGGTGAGATTTCTTCATGGACTAACGCTTTATGCTGAAGAGATTCATCAATCTCCATGTCATTCGATTTGCTTGCACCAGCCCCATTTTCTGAGCTTAGATTATCTGAGGCTTGACCAACAGCTCCATTGCAATCCTGATGTCCATTATCTTCAACACTAATCACAGTTATTGACTCTGAACAAGGCATTGTAGCAGCCCCTATCATCTCTTCATATACAACAGGTTCAACAGCATCAATGAGTTTGGCCTCAGTGGCCTCGCCACACGGGGATCCAACAGCTTCTACTTTGCCTTCTAGTACAGTTTCTCTCTCCTCTTCAGATCCACTTTCACAAGAGCCTGCACCAGAAGAGTCTCCGCTCTGTTTCTTACAAGATACTGAATCCGAACTGCCTTCCGCCTTATTAGTATCCGATTCAGTCTGGCTATTCAACACAATGGATTTCTGATTCCCCCCTTCATCATCACTCTCATCAGAATCGTCACTATCACTTTCATTCAATTTTCTCTTCCCCATCCTAGAAAATTCAAAAAACCATAAATATAAATATCAGATTATCAATAAATAATTTCCTTTTCCAAATCACCAGAATACAAAACCAAAACCAAATCCAAATTCAAAAATCCAAGCATAGTTATCACGCAATCATTCTACACATAAACAAGTAGACAAAAAAGATCCAAAGAAGAAAGTAGGAATTTACTTACCATATCTTCAACTTCTTAGAATCAGCTTTCTCCAGTGCAGCTTCAGAACCCTTTCTCTTACCATTGAGAGACTTCAAAGCCTCCTTCACAGACTCTGCAACCTCGGCGACACAGCGCTCAGACTCTTCCCTATACTTGGCAACATACTTGTGAGCTTCTCCATCGCCAGCACCCTTCTTACCTTTCTTCATCTGCTTCTTCAGGAACTCCTCCGCAACCTTCTCCAGCCGCCGCTCCTCCTCCTCCTCATCCGGCGAGCAGATGGCCGATCCTTCATCGTTGAGGTGGCGGAAACCGGTTACGAGGCGTTGGTGGTGCGGCGGGATGCCGGTAAGGTCGAAGAGGCGATCCTTTATGGTTTTGGCGAAGAGGATCGGAGAAGGGAATATTAGGGTTAAGGTTTTCCCGTCCAAGTGCTTCACGAACAGATTGTACATATTACCGCTGTAGTTTCTGTGATCCATCATCTCCATTGCAGAATTGACAGAAGAAGCAATTGGGAACTTGAAGAGGAAAGGCAAAAAGAAAAGTTTTGGGGCAGACGGAAATTAGGGTTCGGAAAAAGGACCTATCTCGATTTCCGGGAGAGGGAGAGAAAGAAGAGAATAATAACAATTTTAACCACTCTTAAGTCTTAACTAGTAACGGACTACTAAATAAAAAGGATGAAACTCGCGGAATTTTAAATGGATCCAAATCCAAATTTTGCCGACATTGTAAACAAAAATAGAGACAAAAAAAAATCGTTTTGTGATTTAGTTATAAAAATAATTTATTTATCTAATATTTTTAAATTTTTCATGTCTTTCCGTATTTATGTATATCTAATCCATTTCAATTTGGTTGAAGTTTGATTGGTAATCCCATTTAATATGAATAAAATTAAATTTAAAATTAGATTAATCCTTTCATCCAATTCACATTTTTAATATATAATGTAAACAAGTAGATATTTAAACATAAGAAGTTTAAACTTTTAAATAGAATTAGGATTAATAACGGATGTAAAAAAATTGAGTAGTAAGAATAAAAATATATTAAAATAAATTTTGTTAGACATCAATATCTATGTTAATACTTCTATTCTATGTGTATTATATATAATGAGGATGAGGATATGAAAATTAAAAGAAATTGTCCATAACTTTTTTAGAATACTCTTCACTGTATATAACTTATAAAAAATATCTTTTATTTTTATTTTCAAGAGTTGTACTTAATTAAATTATAAACAATTTTTCATTTATAGCAAAAAAAATCTATTGATAAAAAATAACTGTTACAAACAAAATTACTTAGACGTTAAAATAAAAAATTAATAATTAACTAATTAGTTAGTTTTAGAAAATAAATTATCATTATTTATTAATTTTGTATTGAGTTAATTTATTTATTTATTTATTTTTAATTTTGATATTAAACCAAATTTAATAAGATAAAATAAAATAGGGACAAATCAAGTTATATCCTCGATGTCTTTATGCCTTAATAGAGAGAATATCCCAGCTAGAATAGTCATATGATTGGCCGTAGCGATTCTTCATTGGGTGTGTTCATAGCTAACCAATTATAAATTACAAGAATCACTTCTTTATAAAATTGATAGTCACTCAGTTGGGACTTTGTGAACAATGAAGATGCCAAAATCAGCGTAGCCATGCTGCTGCTTGTCTCCATTTTTATTCTCCTTTCAAGCTGAGAAGCTGATGGTTTTGAGGCACGTGGTTTTGAGGCATTAATAATCTCATGCCCCCAGTGATCTCGGATATCGCCCCTTGCGTGTCCCATCTTGAAGGAAACAGTACAAAGAAGCCGCCTCAATCATGCTGAGACGTCATCAAGAAAATGAGTGACACATTGACACCGCAACGCTAAAAGATAGAACAGTTATATGTGAGTGCCTCAAGCAAGAAGTGGCCAAGATAGGCAAGTATGATCCTAAAAGTGTAGCTCTGCTTCCCAAACTGTGTGAAGTGTCTGTCACAATTCCTCCTATTGACCTGAATACAAACTGCTCCAAGTAATGTCTTTTTCTTTAATTCATATTCTTCTAACTGCAACTTAGAACTTCTAACATGATACTTTCTCATAATTTAACTATATATTTCTTCCCCTTTTTTTGGGGTCATGCAGCAGCTGGAAGTATGAGAAGGAAATTTAAAGTTATATGATATGATATGAATATGAGATTGCCAGGACTGTATATCTCAGCCATGAATAAATAAATAAATAAAATGAGTTCTATATATATGAAACCTCTGCCTTGCCAACTGCAAAAAAATACATTTCTCTTCATTCTTTTCCTTGTATACATGTCTGCTACAATTTATTTTTCAGATCATGGACATTATCGGGCATAATTTTACATGAATTTGTTATTTCATCATGAACAACAAATGAACTATACTTGCCTTACAAAATTAAAGCAGCATATACACATGTTCACACACAAATGCTGTGTAATGTGGACATGTTTACCAAGTTTTCTTTTGCAAGTAATTTGTATGTATAAGAAATAGTATCTGCATTCAAGTGGTTGGAACTGCGAAGCACAGCCCAGCGCTCTAGTGTTCCTGAGTAGAGAAATCTGGCTCGGCGGGCTTTGGAGGAAGCAGAGGTAGTCTCTGTGGCATTCTCTTGTTGCGTTCGCTGTTTTCTCTCAAGTTTCTCAATGCATTAGCAGCAAACCGTGATGCATATATGGTTGCACCAAGGCTTAGAGAGGATTCATCCTCATTTACAAAGGCACCTTGTAGCCTGTCTTCTGCCTCGCGTAATTGCCTCTCAACCTTCTTTTTCCAGTATCGACGCCATGCTACTTGTATGAAACAGGCAGCCCATGTCTTCCATTGCATCGAATAGTACCTGGTAATTACAACACATTGTTGAATATGCTATGTTATGATTGCTGATGAGTTCATACTCTGATGGGACTATATATAAACAAGCATATTACTACAACAAAGTTTATGGTTTTGAACTATTACTAGTTTCTTGTGGAGTAGACTATGCCACTGTAAGGTAACTGATTATGCATAACCAAAGAGGAAATTAAAGTTAGTCTACCTGAAAGTGTGCTGAAGTTGTTTGTTCTGAAGACGTCGAAATTGGGAAGCAACAAACTTCAAGTCATCGGCCATGAGAGCAAAGGCTTCAACTTCTGATATGGTTTCTACTGTTCTGGTTGAGGTGGGAAGATTTGTGGAGGAGTGAGGATCCAGGGCCCATGTTAACAGCTCTTCGCCACAGAACTGACCGGCCTCAAGAACCGTGTAGTTGAAGAAACCAGTTCTTCCACCGTTTGTTGTCATGGAAGCGAGGTTTCCACGCATGACAAAAAGCATCTCATCAACCGGATCTCCTTCGCGAACAATGTAGCTCTTTTCTGTATACAGGACCGGCTTCAGTCTATCACACATTGCATCCAACAACTGCTCATCCATTTTCTCAAATATTGGCACCTAAAGCAAAACAAAATAACATAACATGTTCATCATCATTAGTTGATTAAAATGCATAATTGAGACATAATTATGGATAATACCCACTTTTTTAACTAAAGCCAAGCAGAGATGACGCTTTATGTCCCTCCTTAGATCTTTAGGGAGGGTGCGAATTAATGCCTCCTCCTCAACACCCCTATTTTGTTGCCATTTGTATTGTTCATACCGTCTAACTCTGTCCCTCAGTCTCTCAGGAAGCATACGATGAGACATCCACCTTTCTGCGTCGCGCCTCTTGACTCTCATCTCCTCAACTCTAACAGTTGTTGATTGCAAATATTTCTGTAAGAATAGTGAACACAGAGCGATATCATATAATGACACATGTAATTTTGTGACTTGTGAGATCCATGTATTTTAATAGTCCTAACCAAGTCATACCTGCATGTTTCCAATAAGTAATGCAAATAAAACCAATCCAGCAATGGCTATGAAGATGGCAAAGAGTATCTCCACAATGTAGGTGCTTGTCTTGAGGTTTTGTCCAACAGAACTGTAAAAAAGAACGAGAGAGTTTATTGCTTTTGGCTTTGTCATGGTCATGTTCTAATCAATTACAAGATGTTATCTAATTAGCACAAAAAATAAGACTATCCACAAACCTCAAATTGCGTAAACCCCACCAAAAGCAGTAGAAGAACTTCTTAAGAAAATCTGTTTCGGAATTCACCACAGATGATTCTAAAGCATCATTGAATATTCCAAAATCAAAGGCATTTGGGTCTTGGTTTTGATCAGGGTCAATGAAAGGGCAAGTAGTATTTTTACTGAGAAGTGATATGACAAATCCTCTGTTAGGTCCACAGCCCAGGTATGAATCTTTAAAGTGCCTATCATTTTCCATCACTTTGCGCCAGCATCTTGCCTCTGATTCTACTGAAAGCATATACCAGTTAGCTCCAACAACCTGGTAATAGAAACAACTTTGATTTTGGTGATCATAGAAAACTTAGCATATCATAATTAGCAGATAATAGGTTATCCAAGCAGCTTACATGACTTGCTAGCATATAAAGACCAAGATTAAAAGCAGCTCCAGCCCATGCAGTCTCGGTCAATATACCAGAAGTTCTCGTTACTTCTCTGAATAATGGCCATATCCGCAGAAGTCTTGGCACATATTGGACCAATATTACATACTTCAACAAGTCCTTTGCTAAAAACGGTGAGCTTTTCATCTTTGGAGTTACAGCTAAAACCAGCACCTGAAGTGTTAAAACAATATCAAAGTGAACTGGAAAGTCTTTTCATTTTGGCTACACAAAAGGAAGTGGACAGTGATGATACCTGCGGAATTGGAATAATAGAGAGGATGTCAATGATGAAGTATGAACTTAAGTATCTTTTCATTATAGCCACCGGATTATTGTTCACCTCACCCCTTCCAAAAACACGAGTAGACGGGGCAATAAACCCTGTTCGAAACTGAAAGATTATGCGAAGAATGTAGAAAAGATCAAAGAATGTTCGAAGAACACTAGTGGTGATTCGCAACGTGCCATCCAAATTCAGACATTTGTCTTTGTCATTGATTACTGGAATGTAAAAGAAGAGCGGATCCACGGAGATTGCCATCACACATGTGATCACAAAAATCTTGTTCCATTTTTCAAGGGTTCGTCCTTGTGGATCAAGAATGTTGCTTCTTCTAGAAGCCAGTTTCTCTTTTGGTCTATCACTTACAGGATGAACAGTTGAAGGTTTCCTCAAGTTCTTGAACTTTTCTGAACCACTCTCCAGTTTTCTTCCAATACTCTTCAAAACAGCACCCACACTTGGCATACCTTTTCTTTCCTTATATCCATTATTAACAGAACTCTCTTGCTCCGATGATGTTGACCTCCAGTCTTCAAACCTGAAGATAAATATAAATGTAGCCTGTAAATTCAACATCTGTCGATCACACAACAACTAAGCCTTACCTACTAACTAGGATGGACTGCATATATCAAATGACACCACAGTACTCTGTCATGTATGTATATATCTAAGTTCAGCCCTTTTATATTAGAATTTCTTTATTCAAATGATAATTACATACACCAAAATCAATCATGATCAAGTCTCATTAATTACTAGCAGCTATGCCATTTCATAGTTCCAATTAGAAAAACTAAGATCAATAAAGGGAGTAATGAACTTGGAAATATAGAAAAAAAAAACCATAAAAAATTAAAAATACATATAGCAACACCGGGCTTTGAGCAAACGTACCGAACAAATTTTGGTTCCCTTGCATTCATAACTTAGCTTCCCAGGAAACACTCTTTTCAGTGAAAGATAAGATTCAACTCTCGAGCCTGCAAAATCAGCAGAAATTTATTATATTTATAGAGAGTATTGAGAATGTTGCTTGAAAATGCGAGCTCTAACAGTTACAAAAAGTCAAAAACATAGTCAACTCAATCTCCAAAGTCGTTCTCGCCACGCCAACCAACTCCAACAAAGGGTTCATAACTATCAACAAAATATCAGAGTATGACAACATGGAAATGATCAATATCCCCCGTATTGATGAGGAATTTGATGAATGAACTGACATAGAATCAACGAGTCACTCTTACGAACCAAAACGAAGCAGAATCAGAATTAACTTGCAGGCACGAAGGCTGTGTTTGATTTCGGAGAAATCAAGAAAGAGGAAGGTGATAAAAATTCACAAGGCATCAAATCGTTAAAAAAAAAAATATTCTGTCAAAGAGTTGACGGAAAAAGGAACGAACACGAACCTCAATTCTCAAACATGCGAAAACCGTTAGAAAAGAAGAAATGGTTTCCCAAGCCAAAGTTTGAAGTTTCCGTTATCCGTTCGGGAAAACCATATAGTAAGAAGATAAAAAAACGTTACATGCAGACTGAATGTTGAAGAGTAGTTTGAGTTTCAGTTTTGTTGGCGTTGGTGAGGGAGGGAAGAATCAAGAATGGGGTATAAGCTTGGAACTATGACTGAGTCGACCATGTAATTAAGAAGGGTCAAGTCAGCACTCAGCACGAAACAACCATGTTATTTCTTTTTCCTAATTAAATTGTTAAATTAGTAAGGAATTAATTATATTATGACCTGTGGACTATGGTATTTGAAGGTAGTAGCACACTTTAGAATTTGGAATTTAGAATGTTCATAATCATGTCTCTACACGGTACGGATTTTCGAACATATGGGAAGTGCTTTCCTGCAACTAACTCACGAATCACGATGCTAGCTTTTTCTTCGTCCGGATATATCTATTTATAAATACATAAAAAAAAAAGTCAAGAGTCAACATTTTTATTTAAAAAAATGGTTATTGGTCTGTATTTTTATTAAAATTTGACTAACATTTAACTATTAAAAAAATGAATAATTTTATATTATTGGATAAAATCTTTCACCATTAAAAATATTAATAATGACTAATTAATATTTACAAATTACAAAATTTGCTAGCCTCTAATATTTCTCTTTATTAAAATTTAGTCAAGTAAACACCCAACTCGGTCCTTGTCCATTTTCACGATGGACAAAGCGATCCCTGTTAAAAAAAAAGGGACACTTCGATCCTCAACTTTTTTATTTTGGGACAATATGATCTTTCTGTTAAAAAAATTATTTAAATAATTATAAAATTGGTTTTGTGGGAGTTTTATTTGTATTTGTGAGGGTTTTAAACCTCCACAAACTATTAATAAATTTATTTTTAAAAAATTCCTTCACCAATGGTGGTTAAGTGAAGAAAAATTATCAATAAAAATGATGTCACAAAAAAATAGTAATTATAGTACAAATACTTTTTAAAAGAAAAAAATAACATCGAATAAGAAATGAAAAAAGAAAACTTTAGTGTTGATAATATTGGTATTAGTGATGATGATGGTAGAGAAGATAATGATAATGATAAATCAATAAAAATAATAGAAGTAGGAGCCATAATAATGAGGAAGAAGAAGGTAGTGGTAGTAGTGATAATAATTAGCTATATTATTGAAAATAATTTTGTGAAGATTTAAAACCCCACAAAATACAAATAAAACTCCCACAAAACTAATTTTTATTATTATTTAAATAATTTTTTTAACAGAGGAATCGTATTGTCCAAAAATAAAAAAGTTGAGGGTCGAAATGTCCCTCTTTTTTGGACAGGGATCGCTTTGTCCTTCGTAAAAATGGACAAGGACCGGATTGGATGTTTACTCAAATTTAGTCATTATTTAACTATAAAAAAAGAAAAAAATAAATAATTTCACACTATTGAATGAAATTTCATAGCATTAAAAATATTAATATATCAATAATAATTAATTGATGACTACAAATTATAAAATTTACTAACCTCTAACACTTTTTTATATTTATAGTTCAGATCGTTCATTAAAAATTTTTATATTTAGGTGCAATTTATGACGAGTACTAAAATTAAAAGAACAATTAATAATTAAAAATATAAGATATTTTCACTTCTATTTTAATTGATGAGACCTTTTTTCTATAAATTCATATAAATATATTGCAAAACATTCATGTGTAAAATAATATTATAAAAAATAAAAATGATATTATTATTTTTTAATTAAAATATTTTGCAGAAGAGTATTAAGGATTTGGAGAGGGTTAATTAAATGGGATTCGGTTAGGATAAGGAAACATAGAGATCATGTTCCTTGTATTTCTTTTAGGGACGCCACTTCTAGACATCAAGTGGAAGAGAACAAAGGTTGGATGGTGCGGAATTTAAAGCCTATAAATTAATTGGTATGTGTATTGGGTTGTATTAAGTAATATTTTAAGTGAGTGAGGGTTGGTTTTACGATGATTAATGGATCAAGTAACAATAGTTAAGTGATTCATTTAATTAGACAAATAGAAAACGGTGTTTTGAGAGTTTAATTGCATTAAATAGTAAATTTAAATAATTAGAAGGCAAATAGTAAATTTGGTGTGAAAGCTACGAAAGAAAACAGTTAAGGTTTTAAAATTGTTTATTTTTCGAATTTCTATTTTTTACTAACTATTTTAATCATGTAAGATTCAATTCATGACAAATTATATTTGACTAAACTCTAATTCCTTTGTAATTTAGTCTCTTCTAACTTAATACCCGTCAATTCCTTAGTCACTTAATTTCGATTAGAGGTTTAAGTCTAATTCTATTTTATTAACCACAAAACCCTAATTACTCAAATATAAGAGAATTATATATCATGCATCTTGTTAAGTCCAGATAATTAGCGTTTAAAAAAAAATTATTTTCAAGTTATTGTTCAAGTAAATAAATTACTTCTCCAAGATTTAACAATAACTCAATTAGAACAAGGGTTATTCTTTCGATATATCATAATCCCTAAGATGAAGAACGAAAACAAATCCTTGAAATTAGAATCATTACATTAATCAAAATAAAATGGCAATAGTATTAATCTATATAATAAACAGAGCTCCTAACCTTAACAGGGGATGTTTAGTTACTCGTAAGAAAGTAAACCCTAGCAAAGAAGAAGAAATCTTAGGCAAATATCTCTTCTCCTTTTATATCTAATCCTAATTAATGTAAAATATATTTTCTAAAATTCAATAATATCCTTTTTTTATTGTAAAATAAAATAAAGATTTTAATAAAAATCTTTGAAGAATTACATTGGTGGCTTTTCTTGAGACGTGGGGACTACCCTAAATGAAGCTGGCTCCAAACTTGGGTTGGACTAAGTTTGGCGCAACCCTGTCCGGGAATGAGTGTGTCCATATATTGATTCTGGCGCCAAACTAGGAATTCCCAAGTTTGGCGCTACCATGCCAGCAGCGAATGAAGGCTTTGTGACGATCATGGCGCCAAACTTGGAGATTGTCGAGTTTGGCGCCACCTTCTTGGATTGCACAGGCTCCGTTTCTTCCTTCTAAACTTTGTCAAATCCGTCTAAACGCTATTTGAAATAAATTGAATTGCACACAACTCAAAGTAGTATTTATAGTGGCTTAAAATACCTAAATCTTGATTAAACTTAACAAATTCAAATGTAAATTCACTAGGAAAAGATAAGAAATATACTCACACATCACAACACCAAACTTGAATTGTTGCTTGTCCTCAAGCAACCGAGAATAATGTAAACCTTAGATGTAAATTTGCATGAGTTGAGTGTTCAATTAAGCTCCTACCCATCTCAAAGTGGGATTAATAACACTGAAACCTTGAATAGTTTTGGCATCTCGCTATCATTTGAATTTTAGAAATGTCAATGTCATTCGAAATTAGAATCTGGATAATATTATGAATTTTCTTGCCTTTTTACTTTGGATTAATCTTTGAACACAACATTTTTCTTTTCTTTTCTTTGGTGCTTTGCACCTTGAGCCTAACGATGACTTTAAATATTTTGTCTCAAGTTTTACTTGACACAAAAATACCAAAATCACTTAACTGGAAAACTCTTTGAGTTATAATTTCTCTTTCAATTGCTCCCAGACGGTGGTGCTCAAAGCCTTTAGCATACTCTGTATTTACACTTGGTCTCGACTCTTAGTGCTCTGTCTCAAGGATTACTTGACACATTCAAACCACAAGTATATGGCTAGAAAAACAACTCTTTGAAATTCTAATCATATTTGACCTTCCTAGCCATTGATACTCAGAGCCTTGGACCTTGTCTTTTATTTTCTTTTACTTTTTGCTATTTCTTTTACTTCAAGGATTAATTTCTTGTTTAATTTAAAGAATTCATAATAGTTCTCTAAATTCCTGTTCTTTATGCATCAACATCCTTTAATCCAAATTCAAATATGCACTATTCATATTATGTATTTAAAGTCACAGATAACACTACCACATTTAAATAAGACTACTCTTAAATATAGACTCAATTTTTCATGCAATACATCACTTTTTTTTAGATTCAAGATTAGTGAGTGATACATGAGATATATTTTTAAATTAAAAACAAACAATAGAATCAAATAAAAACCTAAGAATTGAAAATACTAAAGATCATGCAGGCAATCAAAGCAAGAGAAAACAGAAATATAGTATAACAGAAACGGAAAGGAAATAGGAAGTGCAAAAGGAACTAAACCATCTCAGTCGTCCCGGTGGGATCTCTCTCCTCAGGCTGCGGTCCATATGGTCCTCTCAGGTATCCAAAGTCATGCCTCAGCTGAAAAAGCTCATGGCGCTGAGTATTTTGCTCTGCCACCAACTGATGAAAAAGAGTGTTGTGACTGTCTTATACTGCTCTCATCTAATCGAGAGAGGAAGTAAGCTGCTTCCAGCGGCTATCCTGTGTCATCCTCATCTGTTCAAGAGAGAATGTGAGCTACTGCCAGTACTCCTAAGACAAAAAAATACTGTTTCTGAAGTAGGGGAGGCTGGTCCTACTAAGCCTCCTCTCTAGCTTGCTCTCCTCTGTGAACCCTCTGATACCCCTTAACATATTCTATAGTCTTTTTGGTGATAAGTCTCTCTACTGGAATAGAAAAATCATTTTTCACCTTCACCCTAGCGGCTTCACAGAGGTGGTAGATAAGATGTGGGAAGCCCACTCTAGCATGTGTTGAGAAGTTGGAAGCAATGCTATAGATCTGTTGTGCAATGATGTCCTCTACCTCCATCTTCTCTCCATTCATAATGCAATGAATCATAATAGCTCCGTTCATAGTGCATTCAAACTGGTTGCTAGTAGGCATGATAGACCTCTGGATGAAGTCTAACCATTCTCTAGCCAAAGAAAGAAAGTCACTACTCTTAAGTTGGTACAGATTTTCCTTCTGAATCTATTCTTCACTGGGCCTCTGGAATGCATATCTCAACAAGTACTTGGTCTAATTGCTAATCTCGGTTTACCCTCTCATTATAACACTCTGCCATATGATTAGTAGGGGATGACAAATGGAGGGTTTGTCGGATATTTTTTGGACTGAAGTCAATAAATTTTTTTCTCACATAACTTTGGTGGTTCTTCTCATTAACTCCAACGATATTTTTATAGGTGACCCAAAGGGTTGCTATAAAATTTTCGAATCATCAATTGTTCGATTTCTGTGTGTGGGTTGTACAAAAATTACCACCCTCGCTTCTAAATCTAGAATTGAAATTTCAGATACTCGTTTAGTTGAAATGTAATTTTTACTTCCGGAATCATAGTCCTCTTGAAAGTGACCTCATAAAAATGTTTTTCATATAATTTGGAATGAAATCTCCTTCAATAATAAGAATCAGTGGCCGGTTCTTTTTTTTCTTTTTTTTTTTGAAGTTTCAGTATTTTTTGATGTCATGAAATTAAAAAGAGAATAAGTGAAGCGATAATATTAAATTTAAATGTTTGTTCGTCTCCAAACAAAATAAAATAGAACAAAAAAAAGAAAAGAAAAAAGGAAAAAGAGATGAAGGCAATGTGAAAGAGAAGGGGAAATGGGGGTATCATTTTTTTAAAGGAGGAATTCGATAAATGTGGCATTTTTTTAAAGGCCTATGGCATTCTTTATTTAGAAAGAACTTAGAAGTTAGAACTATGGCTGACGGAAGTAAAAGTCAAGTCAACACAAAACAACTATCATTTTATTCTAATTAAATGGTAGTTATTTTATAACTAGAATGAGATTGTGCAATAGGCGGGATGATGAATTAATAATAGTATATAATATTTTTTTAAGAGTATTATATTATTTAAAAATTAATTAAAATATATACAAACTAATATGAAATTTGATGTATTTTTTGTTTAAAATATTTTATAATACAAAAACTTTTTTATATTGAAATTGTATAGAGTTATATCTTTATTTATTATTTTTATTTTTGTATTTGTTTTAATTGATAGATTTAATCTTTTTATATGATGTTCCTCTTTTTTTTTTATTTTTGATTATTATTGGAGTTGTTTTTTTTTTCCTATCATATATTTTTGTGGAGACATATTTTTACTGAATTGTTGACTCGTATAAATTTTTTGATTTATTATCTTTTTTTATTCCATCTTTGTATATATGTTCTTCATCAAAGATGTGTTTTAGATTCGTTTATTTTGTTTCTCCTTAATCTCTTGACTTGTATGTTATCTAGGTCTGATAATATTAGTGATAGTGAAGTTGGTTCCTATAATCAATGAAGAATTTAAATGAGCAATATAAATGATGTTTTGAATAAATAAAATTTTTGTTGTATTACGTATTTTATTTGTTGTAATAGGAGTTGAGTTTGGTATTTTTTATTGGGACAAATGTTTTAATAATAGTGTATTGTTAATAACATAGTTAAAATAATTTACTTTGACTTCAAATATAAGTGTAAAGTTGTATAAATTTTTCAATTAGGATGGCGTTTGAGTGTCATTGCTATCTTGGAGTGTAATTATATTTAAGGTAATTGTGCCTAATAATTTTTTTACTTTTCTATCAAATAGCAGAAAAGTTATTGTAGCACTTTGATATAAAATTTTTAATTTAATTTTGAATATATAATAATTATTGAGTTAATAATTTATAATTTGATAAAACTTTTTATGATAGGTATAATTTGATACAATATGATAAATTTTTTTATAATTTAAATTTGTAATATTTTCTTATGTTGTAGCACAAAAATTTTATTTTTTATATTTTTTGTGATTTTTTTTACATTTATTTATTTTTCTTCTCCTAATGCATATAATAGTAAGAATAAAATTTTTTAGAATATTTATTGTGTGTATATAATATATTGAATAAACTATTTTTAATAAGAATAATTTAAATAGCATAAAGTAAAAATACATGTTAATAATATTTTATGTTGTAGCACAATTTTTTTTTTTTGTATTTTTGTAGATTTTTCTTTGATACTACTTATTCTTCTTCTCTTAATGCATATAATTTTTTAATAACATCTATAATAGTAAGATTAAAAGTTTTTAGAACATGTATTCTATATATATATTGAATAAGTTATTTTTAATAAAATTAATTTAATAAGTATAATTATAAATATATTAAAATATAATTATATGTAAAGTATTACAAAATAATGAAAAAAATATAAATAGTAAAAGTAATAAGAGTGTTTTTTCTCATAAATTTGTTTTAAAAATACAATAAATATTTTAATTTTGTATCTAATCATTTAATGGAATTATTTTTAAATAAATAGGCTCTTCTTCATATGTTGGTGTAAATATTTTTTGTAGACAAATCACGAATTGTGAAATAAAATAATATCGGTAAAAGTCTTATGATATATAAGTATGTTAAATAGTATAAAATTTGAATAATTTGTACTTTGTAACTTAAAATTTGTTATGATAATATTATTATAACACTTTTAATGTAGATGTTTATTGTATTTAATTAATATTTTATATTTTTATTGAATAATAATATATAATAAATTAATTAATTATAAGAGTTATAATTTTAATTTTTTTAATTTTTTATTTTTTAAAATATGATTGGTTGATTCCGAAAATTTGCCAACTAAGCAAATGTGCTGACTAGGTATCATTAGAAAAACAAAGATAAGTTAAATCTAATGTATAATAAAGACTTTCACATCAATTTTTATATAATAAAAATATATTTTTAATTACCATATCCCAACGTCTCAACATGCGTCTTTTTTTATTATATTTGATTTGAAGATAGCAGCAGACTTTGAAACGGTCAATACACAAATATATTATATGCAGACATACAAAAATTCTTCGAAATTTCCACCATCTACAAATAGAAAAGGGAGTTCGTGATTCAAAAACCTCTAATATTTTATTGTAACTGCATCTACAACAAAGTGAAGTTATCTACAATGAGAAACTATTTAAGTTCAGCACATTCTCATCAGTTGTTGAGTCAAATCAACCGTAACATTGACAACGATCCAACCAATATGTACGTATAAATACAACAACTAAATCCTAAACATAGTCCCAAACTATTCCATATAGCAATTTCCCAAAGAATCCAAATGATTGATCCTAATTTAATGCAACCTGACCATTTTAATGTGAAACACAACTGGCCTCGCCTTCTCTTAAGCTCTCTCCTCATCTGACTGAGAGCCTTGGGGCTCAGAAGTAACAAAGAATTCATCCACTGAAATAAAAAAACAAAGCTACCTCTGTTATAGTCAATTGACCAAACATGAGCCACAACTTTAGAAGATAAAGAGTGAAGTAATATAACATAAACCAGATGCAAAACAAAGTTAGAGAAACATTCATCGATACACTTTTTTACTGCATTGACTAGTTCTGATATGTTAAATTTTTAGGTAACTATTTAAATTATATTCACAAGTTATTCTATTCTTCATGGATTTTTCAGCCCTCTAATTTACCTGATTCTTGAAACTGAGTTCTTTATAAATTATTTCATATTCCAGTTTTATAGTTTGGTTTTATTTATACGTTTGCCTCTTGAATAGCGATGTCAATGGGGGCAGGGCGGGGGCGGGGATGCCTCCCTGCTCCCCATCTCCGCCCCCAGATTTACTCCCCGTCCCCGTTCCCGTTACCCGCCGTGGGGGAATATTGCTTCCCACCCCATTTTCCACAGGGCCCCATTTTCCGCGATGACCTCATTTCCCGTCTATCTAATAGATCTAACTAATTATTAATTTCCATATTCTATAAAAAAATAACAAGATTTTATACAAAAAGTCTAAACAATAAGATGGTGACTTCTTTCGAGACGATGCAATAGGGGATGCAACGGCAAGCCAGAGGATAGAAAAGTGGACAAGGTGGGAGACGCAGCAACAGAGAGGAGAATGGACATGACGACAAAATTACGGAAAGGAACATCGCAAATAGAGAGCACGATGCAGTGAGGATCATGGCACGGTGAAGTGTGACGATGCGGTGAGAAGGGAGAGTGGCGAGAGGGTGGCTGCAGAGAGGTTGGATGGAGTATGGACAACGTTAGAGATTTCTGAATTGAAGAAGAGTTATGCAAATGAGGATTAGGAGTTTTGAGTTTCTATATATATGTGTGTATGAAATAACTAAAAAACATATATGAGAAATAAACTATTAAAGATAATTCAGTAAATTTATAAACTTCGGGGATTAGCGGGGATAGGACGGGGATCCCCGCTCGGGTCCCCGTGTCTGTCCCAGGGGAATTTTGTCTCCCGTCCCCATCCCCACGGGGAAAATTCCCCACAATCGGATCCCCATTCGGGGCGGTCCCCGCAGGGATCCCCGCATCTCGGAAAGTTTTGCCATCCCTACTCTTGAACCAGGTTTCACAGAAGTCTATATTCTGTATCTAGGTTGCAAGTAAAAACATGTAGTCTGAAGTCTTCATGACTATCAACATTATGTGGCAGTTCAGAAATTAGCAGATCCCCTTCATTGTAATGTTTTTCAAAACCTCGAAAGATAAAGGAAAAGAGAAGCATTTATGCATTATGCCATTACCATTACCTATGTCCTTTTGATCCGAAGATTCAAGCAAAATATCTGAATCAGACTGCATAAATGGTGAACCAGGATAGTTTCCTAGAGCTTCTAGATCTGCAAACAAAGACAATACATAAAAATCATGAAGATATCCACAAAAGGTAAACCTGGAAAAACCTTAGAATAGAACTTAAAAAGGTTCCATACTTGTTATAACTCTTAAACTAACATTTTGCTTGAGACCTCCAACAAGCTTAACTTTGACGTGATAGCAATAGTAATATCTATCTAACGATTGATCAGACAGTAAAATAAGCCATTACCTCCCAAGTTCGACAAATCTGCTGTTAAATCAGATAGGCTAAAATTCCACTGAATTTGATCTAGAGATCTGGAAACTCCATTGACATTATCTGGTGCAAGTTGCAGTCCTACAGAACTTGCCACATCTGATGTAAATGCCGTATCAAGAGCAGCTGCATCTGTGCACATTCCTGATATGTCTGATGCAGAGAAGGGGAAATGGCTACTGGATGCTACTGATGCGGGGCTCAGTGGCATTTCTGACATGGACGACCTAGCACCATTCGGTGCAATAGCAATAGGCATATCCATATCAGGTGTACTGTGGTTCATCACCATACTTAAGAAGGACAAAAACAGCTCTCATTTGCAAAAATTCTATCAAGGAAATTACTAAAATAGAGGAATAGGAACATGCTGCTCAATTTTCCACCAATTTAACTACCATTTAAGCACAAGAAGACCATGATACTCCAAGCATAATGCACAAAGAGGAGAAACACTTAAAAGAGCCACAACTAAGTCATTGAGCCATTATGCTTTTATTTGGCCTAATTTCCTTAAAGCTCAAGCTATTAGCTAAAGGCATATGATTTGTTTTATATCTTTATAAGTAATAAATTTAGATGGAGGAAATTTTTCACAGGATGTTGTGCGGTAAACTACAATAGAAAACTTATAATGCCAGCAAGATAATTATATAGAACAAAAGCTTTAGAAACAAGGTATGAGTCAAGCCACCAAACACAGTATAAATTGACTAACAGTGATTTATTGATCTTCAATAAACTAGAGTACAAATAAAAAGTAAAAACCCTTATGGGATTGATTAAATAAGAAAAGAAGCACGTGGAGTTGAATGAGTTCTCACCCATTAGCAGAATTTGTCCTAATTGAATGATAGTTGCTTGGTGCAGGGACTCCATTAACAACATGACCTGATATGGCACCACCCATGGAGTCAAGATGTGGTTGGCCAGCTGCAGGAAGGGGAGGCTGCTGTAGTACTGGGTATCCCATAGGGAGTTTGTTGACTGCACTGCACGCAAATGGCATTGAAGATCGAATAACGAAGAGAAAGAGACGAGAAAAGAACTGAGAAAATCGATTGTACTTGGAAAATTATCAAAATATTCTTAATTTCAAAGCTGAAACACCCTTAACACATCAATACATCCATAAGACGCAAGATTTACCGGACATTGGATGGACTCCATTTTGTATAGGAGCCAATGGAGCCTTTGCAGGTAAAGAAGACTTCATCAGATGATATTGATGCTCAAGCAAATGATTGAACATAAGTATTTGCTTTTTCAATTTTAGCCTGATATAATAGGCCCTAAAGAAATCAGCATTCTCTTCTTCCAGCTTCTGCCATACTGAATACGTGGTGGAAAAATCAAACAGAAATATTGAACATTACATCAATAACTTAGTTAACAGATAACCATTCTGTTCAAATAAAATTTGAATAACTCATACAATCAACTATTTATATTACTAAAAGGATGAAAAATATAAATTGCATGATAGAGAATTTCAAGATGGATACCTAGAGTTGTAAATCCAGGATCTATCTTTGCTCTGGTCAAAAGTGTTTTCACAACTTCATCTTTATTCATATATAATTGTAGGCACCTTTCTATCAAATTCTGCACCTGTAAACAAATTTTGTTCAAGATTTTATTCTATTTTTTCAAATTAGCTTCCT
Organism: Arachis duranensis; assembly: GCF_000817695.3. Lineage (NCBI taxonomy): Eukaryota > Viridiplantae > Streptophyta > Magnoliopsida > Fabales > Fabaceae > Arachis > Arachis duranensis. The sequence goes on from NC_029777.3 coordinate 2,526,106, forward strand.
GACAAGCTAGTAGGATTTGCTTACAAGCTCAATGTCTTGGCGTGAAACTTTCTTGCTGTCATTAGCTGTAGCAGATGCTGATCCTGAATCCGTAACGGCAGCATCAGTTGTGTGATTGTTCGGTTGTCGTTCACTTTGGAAGTCGTGAGAAGCTTGTGTTGAGGATTGCAATTCTTGCATTCTCTGCAATTCAGTTCACGAAATCCACAGAATTGGAGTTAATAGAGATCTCAAATTCAATTCACCTCTCTCACAAAACACGGAGATTGTCTTAACAAATACTATTTCCAATTCTATGGAGAGTTGCGCTTCCTGAAATTACAGTTAAAGCAGTTTCAGTGGATGAATTACTACTAACAACACTAATTAATTAGTGTTAATGATGTTCAAAGCAAAGGTTAATTGAACTAACAAAGAGAGTGGGCGGGAGGAAGAAGATATTTTATTTGACTGAGAAAGTGATGTGAAGGTTACGTTTCGGTGGGAGTCGGAGAGACGTTATAATAAAATGAAAGTGAAATTAAGGCCTCAGGCGTCGGTTATAGCTGTCGCCTTTACAAACACCATCACCACTCACCAACCTTTGTTTATTCCGCCTCAGATATGTCAGTTAATAAATTACTCTCTATTATGGCTAATTAAATTACTACTTGTTTATACCCTGAATACCATACACCAATTTAAGCTTATGTAGAAAGAATACCAACTTGCCTCGATCAAATACTACGATTGCTAACTTAAGTTGGATTGGTATACCGGTTAATTCATTAGTCTGCTCAAGTAAGTATCGAGAGTTTGAATCTCGTTTTTTATATACAGCAATAATCTATTACCAGCGACTAACCCTTAAATAGAGATTCGATCCGTGTAAATTAGTCTTTGTCCTGCCAAATTGAAAGATATAGTGAGATAAAACAATATTACGACTGCTATGGTATGGGTATTGTGTGGTCCAAGTCCAATCCTGCATGCATTGAGATTCTTCAACCGCGTTGCGTTCTAGATGTCCTAGTCAGATTCAGAGAGGAGAAATAAATGACTGCTTGTATTGTACTACTAAATTTCTATTTCTTCAAATTTTATTGGATTTAAATAAGTGTATTTAAAAAAAATAGTTTTGACAATAACACCCATCTGATATCTTTTGGTGAATATTCCAACGTTGAAGAGCTCGTGAGTCCTATCCTGAGCCGGTTCACAAGCCACGCATGCGCTCATTCACACTGCAGTTAAACTTAGCATCAATAATCAAATAATGTAGTCTGCAAATTTATATTTATCATTTCTATTATTTTCTTTTATTATATTTTCTAGCTATTTACTGCATATGTTTATTAATTAACCACATATCTGAAATTACGTAGGGCATAGGTTTGAATCATTGATTGTGCTTTAATTGCGTGTTGTGCTTCTTCATTTGTGTTGCCAATATCATATTATTCATATGGTTAATTTCATCTGTGGTCTACGGATATAAAATTTCAACATGTTTGCCTTAATTGAATCTTGTTCGCTGTCTTTTTAAGTTTCCTCATTTCTCAATATCTTCACCGAGTACTGGTTCTGATGAGGTAACTTCGAGAAAAACGTTTGGTTTATAATTCTCTCCAATTTAAACTAATTAATTAACGGCTGCAATATAAAAGAAGGTTTAACTAACTTGTACTTAAACGCTGCGTTTGTTTATACACAATTGTGTTGACAGAGGAGACATGAACAGAAACAATGTGTCCAGAGTGTGTGTCCATCCTAAAAAGAAGGACACGAAAATAACAACTTATTTTTTATTTTTTCTTTCATTATTCTTGTTAATTTTTTATAATTATATTTTTTATTATTATATTTTTTATCTCAAATTTTTTTAATAAAAAAAAAATGAGAATAAATTGAATTTTCATAATTTGTTCTAGTTTGAATACAAGAACACAAAATTGTGTCTTTATCCATCAGTGTCTTGTCAAGCAGTTTGATATTGCCAATAGAAGCTTTTGGTTCGCATGAGTGAGACTGATAAGGCCATTAGGGGACCTTGATGCACATATTACGATTTAGAATTTAGGATTTAGTCGACTGAGTTTCTCTATATCATATCATATCATTTCATAGTTTTCATGCCATCCACTATTCTCTTGCTCTTATACACCAAAGATGAGAAAAATCAACGGAAATATCTTATTGTACTTTCTACAGAGTGTTAGTCAGAGATGTTGTAGCAGAATCTCGTTAGATGTCTAGAAATGTACATTAACATGCCATGATGTCTACACTAATTATTTTCGATGACTTATTCAATGACTAGTAGATATCTTAAATTAGACCCCTGTCACTATCTCCTTTGTCATCAAATTACACCTCTCCAAGTTCTGTTCATGGTTCCATGAGTGTGGAGATGGTGTAGTCAGCAATGGCCAAAGCTCATTAATCCTCTGCTTCCTCATTTGGCGGACGATATTCTTCGAATGCTGTCTCAACACTCCATTGACAACTTTGAGGTAGTTGCTGGAGTCATGGTCCCTTAGAATTGTGCCTTCTGAACCATATGCTGTTGGATCACTAAGTGTCTCAATGGGGTGTGGTTGATTGAGAAAAGTTCTAAGAACACTTGGAGTGTATCCACATCTAGCACTGTCCAAGGCATAGAAGGCACTTCCTGAAGGTAGCAAAGGATGAGGAGGAGATGTTCTCTCATCAGGTTGGAGAATGAATATTTTACCCAATGGTGAGTACAACAACTTCTGAGAATTCCAGAGAAAACAAATGGTTAGTATGATTCAACAGTTTAGTCCTTCATAATTTTCACTCACCATGAGTCTATGATTGATGCTTACATTTTTTATGAGACAAGGATGCGAGCGAAACGTGCTGTTTAGGCGCTTAAGGACAAGGGCTACATGGTTAGGATAGCTGCATGAGAAGGCCCTGGGAACTATATCTCTATGCATCATTACACAATGGATATGGCTCTCATCCAATCCTAGATGATCAAGCAATTTATGGCCTCCACAGAATACAAAAGGCGACCCGAAAGTCACGACCGGTCGAAGAGTTGAGGGACTGACAACCTTCCTGCTCAAAAGCATCAAATGAACCAGAAGAGAGAGACTTCCCCCAAGGGAATGGCCAGTGAATTGAAGCTTAGCGCGATCTCCATGTCTCTTCAAGTGAGCCTTTATTTCTGGCAAAAATTGCTCATATATTCCTTTTGCTGCTTCATAAATTCCTCTATGAACAAGTACATCTGTGTCCTGTGTAAAAGAGTAGTACTTTACTATGAGTGCTTTGGTACTTTTCTTGCAAAATAACATCTGAAACTAAGGACTCTTATTCTTACCTCAAATTTGGTTGGCTCAAAGAAAAGGTTTGCTTGCCAAGATGCCAAGGAGTCTGAACCCTACAACATAAATAAAAGAAAAGAAATGTTTAAAGTTAGTCTTCAAATTTGAAGATTGTGTAGCACAATGACATAACTTGTGTATGAAGAATAACTAAGGTGACTGTTACCTGAATTACAAAGTATCTAGTGTAAGTGTTGGAATCATCACAGATAAACCATTCACAAGGTGAGGAATGAAGTGACTGAAGATCCTTGGCTGCTTCCTGCTTCTCCTTCTCACAAGCAGCTACCACAGCCGTCATTGTTGATGCTGCAACATAAGCTGCAACCTCTGATGTATAAGCCCGGGAAGCGCCTTCCGCCTCAAATCCTTCTGAATTTTCCCTTCCATTAGAATCCAGAATGTCACTCTGCGGCTGCTGTCGCTTGGCAGTAAGGGACAAGAGGTCCTTAGCGCGCAATTGGACATAAGAGGCGGCCGAGGTAGCAATATCATAAGCAAGCCGGATTTGATGCCTCTCTTTGTTATCTTTTCCTTTTTCTGATCCATCTTGAGAGGCTACAGAGCCATTGATAGGTATGCGAGTCGAGTCCTTATCCAATCTCTCTTTCAACTTTTCCACTTCAGCTTTCTTCTCTAAAGAAGATGTTATGAATTGAAGGCTGTAGTATCTTCTCAAGTCCTTAGCCTGCAATTCATTTAGTAAGTGTCATTTATTTGTCTTCAACTTTATTTACATGCAAATCAAGAGCAAGAAACAGATCTAAAATCTTATTACTAAATCACCATACAGCTTGTGCTTACCTTGATTTCTGGAATCACATAAGCCATGTTGCATAGGAAAGCAAGCTTAGAGTATAATTTGGTATCAGACCATGACACTTGAGACAGAAATTTTGTGAACGAGTCGTGATCATAAGTCCCTTCTTGCCCATCTTCTACATAATCCACCACACAACCTTCATCACAGTCACATTCATCATTACTATTATTGTCACATATCATATCCGGATCCATCTCCTCTTTTGGTATTCTATTTCTCCAATTTTTCTTAATCTCCATAAGCCTCTCTATCCAATTAGTCCTGTTTATTTTCTCATCTTCATTACATTCCACAGCACTTTCCTCAAAATGTGAGCTGTGATCCTTCTCCCCCATATTCATTTCCTTGCTTGTTTCCGGATCAAACAAGAAAGACCGCAGCGAATTCGGTAAAATGGAGCCTGAAAATTGAAATGGCGAGATCCCCATTGACTTGTTGCTCTTTTGCTTTGGCTGCAGAGATGTAGCTTGTATGGGATTGACAGCACAACACAGGTGGGTATCAGAATAAGACCTCTGCATAATGGAACGTGTGGAAAGTTCTATGCCGGAACTTGATCGGCGAAGACCGTTATGCTTTGTTGTTCTTATGTCCATTGTGGCAGATGAAGCCGGAGAAGTAGCCATGCCAACTGCACTAAAGGCCATGGCTTTTTGGTTATTTCTTTATGTCAGTGAGTAAGGTCCTTCTTCTTCACTCACTCTACTTGGTTCTCTGCAAATTACAACTCATCAGTACCTCAAAATCTTTTTATACAATTCATTTTTTGTCCTTGGAACAAGTCTGATGCATGTATATAGATTTTATAAGTGCAAAAAGAAAAAAAAGAACAAGTTTCTTGTTTCCAACGACAGTAAAATTCAATCAATGAACGCAACTAAAAGACTAAGGAATAGACAAATATTGCATACTAGTGCCAATGCTAGGAGACATTTATTATTTACATAGTTAATTTCGAGATTGTTGCAAATTTATGAAGCTCGTTAAATTCGAAATTAAGAATTGAAAAATTCACTACCTATGTGTGTGTCGCATGTGGCTATAAAGGTATCAGTTGTGAGAACTGAGCAGTTTATGGAATTAGAAGAACACAAAGAAAAGCATTGTAATTAGTAGGAGGGATAAAGAAAAAGGGAGCAAGAAATGCTACAATTGGTTTCTTTCTTTGGAAAGAGAAAGGACATGGCTTATTAATTTATTTAGTAAATGTTACGTCTGAGATTCTGGGTTTATTTTCTTGGAATTGTCGCATATATATTAAAAAGATCTAACTTTCAAGTTTCAACCGACATGTTAGGAGGGGGAAATGCGAAAAGGACTCGTTCCAACCTAGAAAGTTACCATAAAACAGCACCAAACTACATAAATATCAATGAAAATAAAAGCACTACAGATGAATTGGTGCCTCGAAATTTCCGAAGTAATATTTACAATACAAGGTATTCCTCTAGAGTTAGGCTGAGTTCTCAACAAAATTAAATAAATAAATAAACAAACTAATTTGTTAACCTTCACAGTTTGACATCAAGTTGATATTTGTTGGGCATTACTACTACAACAATGTTTTTGGACGAGAAATGTTAGAACATCGAGTATTCTTCTTTTTGAACAACTAAAACACAGTTTATTAACTTATGTTAGAACAATTATACACATTTTTTTAAATATTGGGTTAACAATGATGTTTTTCTAAATTGTGATCTACTGTGATATTTTTCTAAACTGTGGGATGATTTAATTTATAGAGTACAAATTGGACCGTACAATTTTTAAGAGGTACTAAAATCGGACAGTTTGATTTGTATTTAAAAAATTAAAAAAATTTGGAGTACACAAATTAGACGGTACCATTTGTGTACTCCAATTTTTTTTTATTTTTTAAACACAAATCGGTGAGTCCGTTTTGTGTACCCAAAAGTCTGATTTGTGTGCTTCTCGTAATTTTAAAAAACACCAAAAATTACCATATTAAGGTATAATACTCCTCCTACTTCCATATCCAAATTTTCTAGTGGCAATTATAGTGTGAGCTTTATTCATTTTTTGGTTAACTTTATTTAATTGCTTTTTGGAAATCACAAACTGTTTTAGAAGTTACTATTAATTAAATTAACTTTTAAGCTTAAACTAGAAAGTATCTACAAAAGTTACCACTTAAATTCAATGTAGTCATCAGTTACAGGATTCGGCAAAGAATCAAGCAAAATTTACGCCGCAAGAAGTGCCCAAAAATAAATGGCAACGAGTTATTACTTATTAGTAAAACACTTTTTAATTCTAAAATTTTTTGCATGCTTATTTGCAATATTTGGAAAACCAATTCCTAGTTTCCTAATTCCTACAGATTCGGTACAGAGCAAATTTGGTACAGAGCAAATTTGATATATATTAGCCAATTTTTTCTTTAGTAACAGGAAAATGATATGACCTTATTAGATAATAATTTAAAAATAATAATAATGAGCAGCAATTTTTTCCAAAAGAAAGCTAGCAGCATTAACAATGAATAAAGACAGTTTTTTTTAACTCATAAAGAGAATGTGCACACATGCATGAACCGCATGAACCGATGAAAGAGACCCAAACAATAAACTCCGAATAAAAATTAAAGCTGTGAAAGAGAACTTGATTGAAACCTTGAAATGGCAAGCAAATTATTGATATACAATATAAAATGAGAATGAGAGCTTTCAAATAAAGTGAAAGTGTGGGGGTAGATATAATAAGTACCTGATCTGGAACCTTAAGCAACCTGATTTCAGCAATGTTAGACACTTTTTTTTATAGTTAATCAATTCATGCAACTGAACCGCAAACATAAACACAACCAACAAAGCAACATTATACAAAAATAACAAAAAATTATAAAAGCTAAAGAATAAGAAAATGTATGTATGCATGTACATGCATATGTGTATATGACATACCAAAGAGGGAAGGAAGCAGTGTATGATGTAGAAGCTCCCACAATGGTGGCTACAGATGAAAATCTTGCCTTAGTATTATCATTATTAATATATTAAACACTCAAAATTACGGCTCTTTTATATAGCAAAGAAAAATGAAAACAATTTTGTGTTTGGTGATCCTTCTCTCTGTATCTATAATCTTATAACTATAATATAGAATCTCTATTGCATAATATATACAGAAGAGTAGGAGGAAGGAGAGCAGAAATGAGCATGGAGAATCACTTCACGTGCGACATGTTATATGGACTAAACTACCCTTCTCATTTTTTCCAAAAGTTGGTGCTTGGTTATTTATTTGTTTCTACTTAATGTGAGCATGGATGTTAAAAACAAGAGTAAATGTCGTTTTTTTGTTCCTAACCATTTGTTTGATGGATTTTGTACTTTTTAACAAATATAAAAATTTAAATTAATCCTTATCTATTTTGATATATGTACGTTTTAAAATATACAGGAATCAATTTGAATTTTTATATTTATTAGGGGGTGCGAAGTCTATCGAACAAATAGTTAGGGACCGAAAAGAACATTTACTCTAAAAATAATAACCATATTAAATATACGCTAAAATCAAATATTAAAATTAGTCATTAATATAAAATATATTAAAAAATTTAAATTATATATATTTATATAAATACATAGT